>NC_090447.1:1547179543-1547439586 GCF_031143425.1 Pleurodeles waltl
CTCTGTGATCCTCCTTGTGACTGAAGGTGGGGTCTGGAGGGTTCCAAGGACCTCTTGGATGGTCTCCTGGGGAATGTTTGTCAGCTCGTCATCCATGTCATCAGGGTATTCTGGGACAGGCATACCCGCAGGAGATCCATCTTCCTCCTTAATGAAACGGGGTACAATTAGTGGGTCTGTGTTGTGGCATTAGTGATGTGACATGCCTGCCTTGTGATGAATTCACATTGTGATCTTGTTTCGTGTTCATTGCTCCAGTCTTTCAGATGGGCATTCTCCCAGGCATATGGCCCACCTGCATGTCACATGTATAGTATTAAGTTATTGGACTTCTCTGCATCATCTCCTACAGTATTGTTTTAGGCCAAATAGTGAATTGCCACCTTCTTTTCCTACTCAATCCTCCCCCTATTTACATTCTCATGGTGAGGCCTTTCACTGGCTGTGGGTGTTCTGATGGCACTGGAAGCACACTTAACAATCTGGACCGGCCACAGTTTCTGATCTTTCACATCCACTTAAATGTAGTTGACATGTAGCATATCCTATGCATAGCATTGTTATGGCACAATATGGATGTTGGGATTGGTAATGTGTACAGCTGATGTTGGAAATGTTTGGTACATTGGAATGCCCTGATAATCATATCAGTGTCCTATTTCCTCCTCTGACTGTGCAGGTGTATTTCAGTGACCAGTTACATGTGTCCTCCCCCTCAATGCTGTTGTCTGAGCAGTGTGACATTTGGGATGTTACATTGTGACCCAGGCACAGGATGGACCCTGACATATGCAGCATGGGTATGTCCTTAGTGCTGTGTAGCTCCTATTGTTGACATTGGCTGATGTTTGCGACAACTTAGGGCATTGACATTTGACAGTACCGGGGCCTTTGTCTTTTTTCAGGGGATTACTGGAGCTGTCATCCTCAACCCTCTAATTTAGGTGTGTATGATCCATGGGGAGGTTACTGCCATTGGCTACTTGAGCTGCACACAGAGCGGAGGTGGTAGTGGCAACTGTTGTTGCAGTTACATTCCAGTTGTTGGTATGGCTAGAGGTTGTTACTAGGGCCCTAGTTAATGTAGGGGGTATGGTGGCTGACGTGTGCCGGGATGTCAGTTTGACGTTGTGCCCTTCCCTCCTGGCGTGGCTTTACCTTTGCTCCATCGTTGGCATGGCAGCATGTCCCCATGGGACTGTTGTTGGTTTAGTGTAATGGTGTGCCCCAACTTCTGTCTGTGCAGGCCATGCCCCCATGCCATCCCCCTTTACCCATGCCACTCCATGTAATATGTTGACTTCCATGCATTTTGTGGTCAGTATCCCCCCCCCAGTTGTAGTTGACATTAGTGCATTATAATTCCCCATGCGACCTACCCTGCATGTGCGTTGTCTCCTGATAGTCTGCGCTGTCCTGTCCTTGAATCCCTGTGACGATTTCCTCAGGGATGACGGCTGCGACCATCTCCTCCATGTGGTCCAGGGCCTCCTGGTGTGCTGGACTCCCACCTCCAGTCTGCAGGGCTGCCTTCCTGTTCCTGGCCATCATTTCCTTGGTCCTGCGCTTGCAGTCATGCCAGTGTTTCTTGCACTCGATGACTGTTCTGCGTACTTCTGCCACACTGTTGATCTTGTCGACAATTTGTTGCCATATAGCCTCTCTCCTATTGATTGGCAACTTTGATGTGACAAACAGTTGGTGCTGGTGTTCTGTCACCTCTTTAACCAGAATTTCCTGTTCCTCTGCACTGAAGCAACACTTTCTTTTCTTCTTAAAAGTGTCCTGGTTCTTGTGTGGGTCCTCCTGGCTGATTCCTGGTATGTTGTCATCTTCCTGGGGTCTGTAGAGGCATCTGGGATCCATTTTGGCTCTCCTCTGCTGAAATGGCAGTGTTTGCGTTTTTTTTTTACACTATTGTGAGAAAGTAGCCTCTTTCTAGCCTTGTTACCCCCACTTTTGGCCTGTTTGTGAGTGTATGTCAGGGTGTTTTCACTGTCTCACTGGGATCCTGCAAGCCAGGGCCCAGTGCTCATAGTGAAAACCCTATGTTTTCAGTATGTTTGTTATGTGTCACTGGGACCCTGCTAGTCAGGACCCCAGTGCTCATAAGTTTGTGGCCTATATGTATGTGTTCCCTGTGTGGTGCCTAACTGTCTCACTGAGGCTCTGCTAACCAGAACCTCAGTGGTTATGCTCTCTCTGTACAAAGTGTCACTAACAGGCTAGTGACCAATTTCACCAATTTACATTGGCATACTGAAACACCCTTATAATTCCCTAGTATATGGTACTGAGGTACCCAGGGTATTGGGGTTCCAGGAGATCCCTATGGGCTGCAGCATTTCTTTTGCCACCCATAGGGAGCTCTGACAATTCTTACACAGGCCTGCCGCTGCAGCCTGAGTGCAATAATGCACACATTATTTCACAGCCATTTTGACTACACTTAAGTAACTTATAAGTCACCTATATGTCTAACCTTTACCTGGTAAAGGTTAGGTGCAAAGTTACTTAGTGTGTGGGCACCCTGGCACTAACCAAGGTGCCCCCACATTGTTCAGGGCAAATTCCCCGGACTTTGTGAGTGCGGGGACACCATTACACGCGTGCACTACACATAGGTCAATACCTATGTGTAGCTTCACAATGGTAACTCCGAATATGGCCATGTAACATGTCTATGATCATGGAATTGCCCCCTCTATGCCATCCTGGCATTGTTAGCACAATCCCATGATCCCACAGGTCTGTAGCTCAGACCTGGGTACTGCCAAACTGCCTTTCCCGGGGTTTCACGGCAGCTGCTGCTGCTGCCAACCCCTCAGACAGGTTTCTGCCCTCCTGGGGTCCAGCCAGGCTTGGCCCAGGATGGCAGAACAAAGGACTTCCTCAGAGAGAGGGTGTTACACCCTCTCTCTTTGGAAAAAGGTGTCAGGGCTGGGGAGGAGTAGCCTCCCCCAGCCTCTGAAAATGCTTTCATGGGCACAGATGGTGCCCATTTCTGCATAAGCCAGTCTACACCGGTTCAGGGACCCCTCAGTCCTGCTCTGGCGCGAAACTGGACAAAGGAAAGGGGAGTGACCACTCCCCTGACCTGCACCTCCCCTGGGAGGTGCCCAGAGCTCCTCCAGTGTGCTCCAGACCTCTGCCATCTTGGAAACAGAGGTGCTGCTGGCACACTGGACTGCTCTGAGTGGCCAGGGCCAGCAGGTGACGTCAGAGACTCCTTCTGATAGGCTCCTTCAGGTGTTGCTAGCCTATCTTCTCTCCTAAGTAGCCAAACCCTCTTTTCTGGCTATTTAGGGTCTCTGCTTTGGGGATTTCCTTAGATAACGAATGCAAGAGCTCATCAGAGTTCCTCTGCATCTCTCTCTTCACCTTCTGCCAAGGAATCGACTGCTGACCGCGCTGGAAGCCTGCAAAACTGCAACAAAGTAGCGAAGACGACTACTGCAACTCTGTAACGCTGATCCTGCCACCTTCTCGACTGTTTTCCTGGTGGTGCATGCTGTGGGGGTAGTCTGCCTCCTCTCTGCACTAGAAGCTCCGAAGAAATCTCCTGTGGGTCGACGGAATCTTCCCCCTGCTACCGCAGGCACCAAAGAACTGCATCAGCGGTACCCTGGGTCTCCTCTCAGCACGACGAGCGAGGTCCCTTGAATCCAGCAACTCTGTCCAAGTGACTCCCACAGTCCAGTGACTCTTCAGTCCAAGTTTGGTGGAGGTATGTCCTTGCCTCCCCACGCCAGACTGCATTGCTGGGAACTGCGACTTTTGCAGCTACTCCGGCCTCTGTGCACTTCCGGCGGAAATCCTTTGTGCACAGCTAAGCCTGGGTCCACGGCACTCTAACCTGCATTGCACGACATTCTAAGTTGTCCTCCGGCGACGTGGGACTCCTTTGTGCGACTTCGGGTGAGCACCGTTTCACTCCTGTTCGTAGTGCCTGTTTTGGCACTTCTGCGGGTGCTGCCTGCCTCTGAGAGGGCTCATTGTCTTGCTGGGCACCCCCTCTGCCCCCTGAGGCAATTGGCGACATCCTGGTCCATCCTGGGCCACAGCAGCATCCAAAAACGCTGATTGCACGACTTGCAGCTAGCAAAGCTTGTTGGCGGTCTTTCTTCAGGAAAACACTTCTGCACGACGCTACACGGTGTGGGGGATCCATCCTCCAAAGGGGAAGTCTCTAGCCCTTGTCGTTCCTGCAGAATCCTCAGCTTCTACTGTCCAGTAGCAGCTTCTTTGCACCCACAGCTGGCATTTCCTGGGCATCTGCCCATCTCCGACTTGCTTGTGACTTTTGGACTTGGTCCCCTTGTTCCACAGGTACCCTCGACTGGAAATCCATTGTTGTTGCATTGCTGGTTTGTGTCTTTCCTGCAGAATTCCCCTATCACGACTTCTATGTCCTTTGGGGAACTTTAGTGCACTTTGCACTCACTTTTCAGGGTCTTGGGTGGGCTATTTTTCTAACCCTAACTGTTTTCTTACAGTCCCAGCGACCCTCTACAAGGTCACATAGGTTTGGGGTCCATTCGTGGTTCGCATTCCACTTTTGGAGTATATGGTTTGTGTTGCCCCTATCCCTATGTGTCCCCATTGCATCCTATTGTAACTATACATTGTTTGCACTGTTTTCTAATACTACACTGCATATTTTTGGTATTGTGTACATATATCTTGTGTATATTTGCTATCCTCATACTGAGGGTACTCACTGAGATACTTTTGGCATATTGTCATAAAAATAAAGTACCTTTATTTTTAGTATATCTGTGTATTGTGTTTTCTTATGATATTGTGCATATGACACTTGTGGTACTGTAGGAGCTTCACTCGTCTCCTAGTTCAGCCTAAGCTGCTCTGCTAAGCTACCATTATCTGTCAGCCTAAGCTTCTAGACACCCTATACACTAATAAGGGATAACTGGGCCTGGTGCAAGGTGTAAGTACCCCTTGGTACTCACTACAAGCCAGTCCAGCCTCCTACATTGGAAGCAGCGACGGGATAAGTCCTTTGCAACTACTTACCACTTTTGTCATTGTACTTTTCATAAGAGAAAAATATACAAAACAAGTTCAGTGTATGTACACCTAACCAAAAAGTTTTGCATTTCCTCTTTTCACTCTTTTCTAAGTGCTGAAAAGTACCTCTAACTTTCTAAAAAGTTCTTAAAAAGTTTTAAAAGTTTTTTTTCCTGTTCTTTAAAGTTCTAAAAACTTTTTCTCACTTTTTCTGTCACTTAAACACTTTCTAAAAATGTCTGGCACAGGCCAAACTGTTGATCTGTCCAAACTTGCTTATGATCACCTTAGCTGGAAAGGAGCAAGGAGTCTCTGCATAGAAAGAGGTTTAAGTGTAGGGAAGAATCTCCCCAGAGAACTGTTGGTTAACATGCTTATAGAACAGGATAAGGCCAGAGGTGCCCCTTCTGTTCAAAAAGTAGCTAATGGTTCCCAATCTGATCCATTGTGTGAGAATGTAGCCTCTTTCTAGCCTTGTTACCCCCACTTTTGGCCTGTTTGTGAGTGTATGTCAGGGTGTTTTCACTGTCTCACTGGGATCCTGCTAGCCAGGGCCCATTGCTCATACTGAAAACCCTATGTTTTCAGTATGTTTGTTATGTGTCACTGCGACCCTGCTAGTCAGGACCCCAGTGCTCATAAGGTTGTGGCCTATATGTATGTGTTCCCTGTGTGGTGCCTAACTGTCTCACTGAGGCTCTGCTAACCAGAACCTCAGTGGTTATGCTCTCTCATTTCTTTAAAATTGTCACTAACAGGCTAGTGACCAATTTTACCAATTTACATTGGCTTACTGGAACACCCTTATAATTCCCTAGTATATGGTACTGAGGTACCCAGGGCATTGGGGTTCCAGGAGATCCCTATGGGCTGCAGCATTTCTTTTGCCACCCATAGGGAGCTCTCACAATTCTTACACAGGCCTGCCACTGCAGCCTGAGTGAAATAACGTCCACGTTATTTCACAGCCATTTTACACTGCACTTAAGTAACTTATAAGTCACCTATATGTCTAACCTTTACCTGGTAAAGGTTAGGTGCAAAGTTACTTAGTGTGAGGGCACCCTGGCACTAGCCAAGGTGCCCCCACATTGTTCAGGGCCAATTCCCTGAACTTTGTGAGTGCAGGGACACCATTACACGTGTGTACTACATATAGGTCACTACCTATATGTAGCTTCACAATGGTAACTCCGAATATGGCCATGTAACATGTCTAAGATCATGGAATTGCCCCCTCTATGCCATCCTGGCATTATTAGGACAATTCCATGATCCCAGTGGTCTGTAGCACAGACCCTGGTACTGCCAAACTGCCTTTCCTGGGGTTTCACTGCAGCTGCTGCTGCCGCCAACCCCTCAGACAGGTTTCTGCCCCCCTGGGGTCAAGCCAGGCTTGTCCCAGGATGGCAGAACAAAGGACTTCCTCTGAGAGAGGGTGTTACACCCTCTCCCTTTGGAAAATGGTGTGAAGGCAGGGGAGGAGTAGCCTCCCCCAGCCTCTGGAAATGCTTTCTTGGGCACAGATGTGCCCAATTCTGCATAAGCCAGTCTACACCGGTTCAGGGACCCCTTAGCCCCTGCTCTGGCGCGAAACTGGACAAAGGAAAGGGGAGTGACCACTCCCCTGACCTCCCACTGTCCAGAGCTCCTCCAGTGTGCTCCAGACCTCTGCCATCTTGGAAACAGAGGTGCTGCTGGCACACTGGACTGCTCTGAGTGGCCAGTGCCACCAGGTGACGTCAGAGACTCCTTCTGATAGGCTCCTTCAGGTGTTAGTAGCCTATCCTCTCTCCTAGGTAGCCAAACCCTCTTTTCTGGCTATTTAGGGTCTCTGTCTCTGGAGAAACTTTAGATAACGAATGCAAGAGCTCATCCGAGTTCCTCTGCATCTCTCTCTTCACCTTCTGATAAGGAATCGACTGCTGACCGCGCTGGAAGCCTGCAAACCTGCAACATAGTAGCAAAGACGACTACTGCAACTCTGTAACGCTGATCCTGCCGCCTTCTCGACTGTTTTCCTGCTTGTGCATGCTGTGGGGGTAGTCTGCCTCCTCTCTGCACCAGAAGCTCCGAAGAAATCTCCCGTGGGTCGACGGAATCTTCCCCCTGCAACCGCAGGCACCAAAAAGCTGCATTACCTGTCCCTTGGGTCTCCTCTCAGCACGACGAGCGAGGTCCCTTGTATCCAGCAACTCTGTCCAAGTGACTGCCACAGTCCAGTGACTCTTCAGTCCAAGTTTGGTGGACGTAAGTCCTTGCCTCCCCACTCCAGACTGCATTGTTGGTAACCGCGACTTTTGCAACTTCTCCGGCCCCTGTGCACTTCCGGCGGAAATCCTTTGTGCACAGCCAAGCCTGGGTCCACGGCACTCTAACCTGCATTGCACGACTTTCTAAGTTGGTCTCCGGCGACGTGGGACTCCTTTGTGCAACTTCGGCGAGCACCGTTTCACACATCCTCGTAGTGCCTGTTTCTGGCACTTCTGCGGGTGCTACCTGCTGCTGAGAGGGCTCCTTGTCTTGCTCGACGTCCCCTCTTCCTCCTGGTCCAATTTGCGACCTCCTGGTCCCTCCTGGGCCACAGCAGCGTCCAAAAACGCTAACCGCACGATTTGCAGCTAGCAAGGCTTGTTGGCGTCCTTTCGGCGGGAAAACACTTCTGCACGACTTTCCAAGGCGAGAGGGATCCGTCCACCAAAGGGGAAGTCTCTAGCCCTTTTCGTTCCTGCAGAAACCTTTGCTTCTTCTGTCCAGTAGAAGCTCCTTTGCACCCACAGCTGGCATTTCCTGGGCATTTGCCCATCTCCGACTTGCTTGTGACTTTTGGACTTGGTCCCCTTGTTCCACAGGTACCCTAGATTGGAAATCCATCGGTGTTGCATTGTTGGTTTGTGTCTTTCCTGCATTATTCCTCTATCACGACTTCTTTGTCTTCTGGGGAACTTTAGTGCACTTTGCACTCACTTTTCAGGGTCTTGGGGAGGGCTAATTTTCTAACTCTCACTATTTTCTAATAGTCACAGCGACCCTCTACAAGGTCACATAGGTTTGGGGTCCATTCGTGGTTCGCATTCCACTTTTGGAGTATATGGTTTGTGTTGCCCCTATCCCTATGTGTTCCCATTGCATCCTATTGTAAGTATACATTGTTTGCACTGTTTTCTAAGACTATACTGCATATTTTTAGTACTGTGTACATATAACTTGTGTATATTTGCTATCCTCACTCTGAGGGTATACTCTGAGATACTTTGGCATATTGTCATAAAAATAAAGTACTTTTATTTTTAGTATAACTGTGTATTGTGTTTTCTTATGATATTGTGCAAGTGACACTTGTGGTACTGTAGTAGCTTCACACGTCTCCTAGTTCAGCCTAAGCTGCTCTGCTAAGCTACCATTATCTATCAGCCTAAGCTGCTAGACACCCTATACACTAATAAGGGATACCTGGGCCTGGTGCAAAGTGTAAGTACCCCTTGGTACTCACTACAAGCCAGTCCAGCCTCCTACACAGGGACTCCCCTAGAAAAAGATTCAGGAAATAAACTTCCTAGCCTGCCCATTACTAGACAGCCTAGCATAGTTGGTACTGATGTAGAGTCACACCATACTGATAGTGTTGTCTCACATCATAGCAAGAGTATTCCTTCTCACCATAGTAGAAGTGATGTTTCTGTTAACCAAGCTGTTAGGATGCCTTCTGTAAGGGATGGGTCTCTTTCTGTTCATTCTCACCATACTTCTGTTTCAAGGCATGTCCCTCCCACCCACCCTGATGACAGATTGTTAGAAAGGGAGCTCAATAGATTGAGAGTGGAACAAACCAGACTGAAGCTCAAGAAGCAACAGCTGGATTCGGATAGACAGTCCTTAGAAGTAGAGATAGAAAGAAAGAAATCGGGTTTAGAAACCCATGGTGGCAGCAGCAGTATTCCCAATAGTCATCCTGCAAAAGAGCATGATTCTAGGAATCTGCACAAGATAGTTCCCCCTTATAAGGAGGGGGATGACATTAACAAGTGGTTTGCTGTACTTGAGAGGGCCTGTGTTGTACAGGATGTCCCTCAAAGGCAGTGGGCTGCTATCCTATGGCTATCATTTAGTGGATAGGCTGCTTACCGTGAAAGAAAGTGAAGCCAATGATTTCAAAGTTCTTAAGAATGCACTCCTGGATGGTTATGGCTTTACCACTGAACAGTACAGGATGAAGTTCAGAGAGACCAAAAAGGAGTCTTCACAAGACTGGGTTGATTTTGTTGACCATTGAGTGAAGGCCTTGGAGGGGTGGTTACATGGCAGTAAAGTTACTGATTATGAAAGCCTGTATAACTTGATCCTGAGAGAGCATATTCTTAATAATTGTCTGTCTGATTTATTACACCAGTATCTAGTGGACTCAGATGTGACCTCTCCCCAAGAATTGGGAAAGAAGGTAGACAAATGGGTCAGAACAAGATTGAACAGAAAAGTTCATACAGGTGGTGACAAGGATGGCAAAAAGAAAGATGGTGAAAAATCTCAAGATAAGCATGGGGATAAGGGTAAAACCAAAGATCCCACTTCAAATCTTAAACACTATTCAGGGGGTGGGGGTAAAAGAAATTCTTCCTCTTCTTCTCAACCTACACAGTTTAAAAAGCCTTGGTGCTTTGTGTGTAAAAACAGAGGCCATAGGCCAGGGGATAAGTCCTGTCCAGGTAAACCCCCTGAGCCTACCACCACTAATACATCAAGCTCTAGTGCCCCTAGCAGTAGTGGTACTAGTGGTGGGACTGCTGGCAACAGTCAAGTTAAGGGTGTAGTTGGGTTCACTTATGGGTCCATAATAGAAATTGGGGTAGTCAGTCCCAAGACAGTTTCTGTCACACCTAGTGGCATTGGCCTTGCCACACTGGCTGCTTGTCCCCTTACAATGGATAAGTACAGGCAGACAGTTTCATTAAATTGTGTTGAGGCCTTGGCCTAGAGGGACACAGGTGCCAGTATCACTTTGGTGACTGAAAACCTAGTGCAGCCTGAACAACACATCATTGGACAACAGTATAGGAATATTGATGTCCATAACTCCACTAAGTTTCTTCCCTTAGCTATAATTCAGTTTAGTTGGGGTGGAGTTACTGGCCCTAAGCAGGTGGTAGTATCACCTAGCTTACCTGTAGACTGTCTCTTAGGTAATAACCTAGAGGCCTCAGGTTGGGCTGATGTAGAGTTTTATGCCCATACAGCCATGCTGGGCATCCCTGAGGAATTGTTCCCTCTTATTTCTACTGAAATGAAAAAGCAAAGGAGAGAAGGCCTGCAAACTCAGGATCCCTCTCCATCAACAGGTAAAAAGGGTATCACAGTATCCCCTAACCACCCTGCCAATCAGTATATCATTCCTGTGGTGGGAGAAACCTCTCCTGGGGTGGCACCTGTTCCAAGGGAATCATCAGCTGGCAAAGCTGTACTCCCTGAGGTGGAAGTACCTCTCTGTGGGATAACTAACATTGGTGAGAAAAAGAGCACCATTTTAGTTAAAATGGAGCATCCCTCCAACCCTCCCAGAGAAACTTTAGTGCAGAAACCCTGCACTGCCTCACAACACTTAGGACAGCATCCCTGCCCTAGTATGGAGCTCATAGGACAGCATCCCTGCCCTGCTCCAACTCAAGAGAAACAGCATCCCTGTTCTCTCTTCCAGCCATATGGACAAAGTTTTTGCCCAGCTATGGTTTTTCTGAGACAGCATCCCTGTCTGGCATTTCCATCACTACAAATAGGTTCAGTGGACAATTCCCACTGCTCTAAACTAAAACTTACTGATAGAAACTCTGAAAATACATCTTCACATTGTTGCTTAGCTAAAAAACTTCAAACAGGGTGGTTTACATCCCCACAGGGAAGTAACCATATAGTGGATGATAAAGGGAGTGACCAGTCTATTGCAGAGCTACTCTCTACTTATCACCACTTAGACAATGAAGTCTGAACTGTCCAAGGTTAGCCTTATTGTCCTTCGTTTGGGGGGGGGGGGTTGTGTGAGAAAGTAGCCTCTTTCTAGCCTTGTTACCCCCACTTTTGGCCTGTTTGTGAGTGTATGTCAGGGTGTTTTCACTGTCTCACTGGGATCCTGCAAGCCAGGGCCCAGTGCTCATAGTGAAAACCCTATGTTTTCAGTATGTTTGTTATGTGTCACTGGGACCCTGCTAGTCAGGACCCCAGTGCTCATAAGTTTGTGGCCTATATGTATGTGTTCCCTGTGTGGTGCCTAACTGTCTCACTGAGGCTCTGCTAACCAGAACCTCAGTGATTATGCTCTCTCTGTACAAAGTGTCACTAACAGGCTAGTGACCAATTTCACCAATTTACATTGGCATACTGGAACACCCTTATAATTCCCTAGTATATGGTACTGAGGTACCCAGGGTATTGGGGTTCCAGGAGATCCCTATCGGCTGCAGCATTTCTTTTGCCACCCATAGGGAGCTCTGACAATTCTTACACAGGCCTGCCGCTGCAGCCTGAGTGAAATAATGCACACATTATTTCACAGCCATTTTCACTACACTTAAGTAACTTATAAGTCACCTATATGTCTAACCTTTACCTGGTAAAGGTTAGGTGCAAAGTTACTTAGTGTGTGGGCACCCTGGCACTAGCCAAGATGCCCCCACTTTGTTCAGGGCAAATTCCCCGGACTTTGTGAGTGCGGGGACACCATTACACGCGTGCACTACACATAGGTCAATACCTATGTGTAGCTTCACAATGGTAACTCCAAATATGGCCATGTAACATGTCTATGATCATGGAATTGCCCCCTCTATGCCATCCTGGCATTGTTGGCACAATCCCATGATCCCACAGGTCTGTAGCTCAGACCTGGGTACTGCCAAACTACCTTTCCCGGGGTTTCACTGCAGCTGCTGCTGCTGCCAACCCCTCAGACAGGTTTCTGCCCTCCTGGGGTCCAGCCAGGCTTGGCCCAGGATGGCAGAACAAAGGACTTCCTCAGAGAGAGGGTGTTACACCCTCTCCCTTTGGAAAAAGGTGTCAGGGCTGGGGAGGAGTAGCCTCCCCCAGCCTCTGGAAATGCTTTCATGGGCACAGATGGTGCCCATTTCTGCATAAGCCAGTCTACACCGGTTCAGGGACCCCTCAGCCCTGCTCTGGCGCGAAACTGGACAAAGGAAAGGGGAGTGACCACTCCCCTGACCTGCACCTCCCCTGGGAGGTGCCCAGAGCTCCTCCGGTGTGCTCCAGACCTCTGCCATCTTGGAAACAGAGGTGCTGCTGGCACACTGGACTGCTCTGAGTGGTCAGGGCCAGCAGGTGACGTCAGAGACTCCTTCTGATAGGCTCCTTCAGGTGTTGCTAGCCTATCTTCTCTCCTAAGTAGCCAAACCCTCTTTGCTAACCAGGCCCCAGCACCAGTGTTCTTTCCCTAACCTGTACTTTTGTTTCCACAATTGGCACACCCTGGCATCCAGGTAAGTGCCTTGTAACTGGTACCCCTGGTATCAAGGGCCCTGATGCCAGGGAAGGTCTCTAAGGGCTGCAGCATGTCTTATGCCACCCTGGGGACCCCTCACTCAGCACAGACACACTGCTTGCCAGCTTGTGTGTGCTAGTGGGGATAAAAAGACTAAGTCGACATGGCACTCCCCTCAGGGTGCCATGCCAACCTCACACTGCCTTTGAAGTATAGATAAGTCACCCCTCTAGCAGGCCTTACAGCCCTAAGGCGGGGTGCACTATACCGTAGGTGAGGGCATAAGTGCATGAGCACTATGCCCCTACAGTGTCTAAGCAAAACCTTAGACATTGTAAGTGCAGAGTAGCCATAAGAGTATATGGTCTGGGAGTCTGTCATGCACGAACTCCACAGCACCATAATGGCTACACTGAAAACTTCGGTATCAAACTTCTCAGCACAATAAATGCACACTGATGCCAGTGTACATTTTATTTTAACATACACCCCAGAGGGCACCTTAGAGGTGCCCCCTGAAACCTTAACTGACTATCCGTGTAGGCTGACTAGTTTTAGCAGCCTGCCACACACCAGACATGTTGCTGGCCACATGGGGAGAGTGCCTTTGTCACTCTGTGGCTAGTAACAAAGCCTGTACTGGGTGGAGATGCTTATCACCTCCCCCTGCAGGAACTGTAACACCTGGCGGTGAGCCTCAAAGGCTCACCCCCTTTGTTACAGCACCCCAGGGCACTCCAGCTAGTGGAGTTGCCCGCCCCCTCCGGCCACGGCCCCTCTTTTGGCAGCAAGGCCGGAGGAGATAATGAGAAAAACAAGGAGGAGTCACTGGCCAGTCAGGACAGCCCCTAAGGTGTCCTGAGCTGAGGTGACTCTGACTTTTAGAAATCCTCCATCTTGCAGATGGAGGATTCCCCCAATAGGGATAGGAATGTGCCCCCCTCCCCTCAGGGAGGAGGCACAAAGAGGGTGTAGCCATCCTCAGGGCTAGTATCCATTGGCTACTAACCCCCCAGACATAAACACACCCCTAAATTCTGTATTTAGGGGCTACCCAGAACCTAGGAACTGAGATTCCTGCAACCTAAGAAGAAGAGGACTGCTGAACTGAAAACCTGCAGAGAAGACGGAGACACCAACTGCTTTGGCCCCAGCTCTACCGGCCTGTCTCCCCACTTCTAAAGACACTGCTCCAGCGACGGGTTCCCAGGGTGCAGCAACCTCTGAAACCTCAGAGGACTACCCTGCATCTAGAAGGACCAAGAACTCCCGAGGACAGCAGCTCTGTTCCTCAAAGACTGCAACTTTGCAACAAAGAAGCAACTTTGAAACAACACACGTTTCCCGCTGGAAGCGTGAGACTTTGCACTCTTCACCCGACGCCCCCGGCTCGACTTGTGGAGAACAAACACCACAGGAAGGACTCCCCGGCGACTACGAGACCGTGAGTAGCCCGAGTTGACCCCCCTGAGCCCCCACAGCAACGCCTGCAGAGGGAATCCCGAGGCGCCCCCTGACCGCGACTGCCTGCTTCAAAGACCCGACGCATGGTAAAGACTCTGCATCCGCAGCCCCCAGGACCTGAAGGATACGACCTCCAGTGCAGAAGCGACCCCCAGGTGGCCCTCTCCCTTGCCCAGGTGGTGGCTACACCGAGGAGCCCCCCCTTGCCTGCCTGCATCGCTGAAGACACCCCTTGGTCTCCCATTGATTTCTATTGCGAACCCGACGCTTGTTTGCACAATGCACCCGGCCACCCCTGTGCCGCTGAGGGTGTACTTTCTGTGTGGACTTGTGTCCCCCCGGTGCCCTACAAAACCCCCCTGGTCTGCCCTCCAAAGACGCGGGTACTTACCTGCTGGCAGACTGGAACCCCCTTCTCCATTGAAGCCTATGTGTTTTGGGCACCACTTTGACCTCTGCATCTGACCGGCCCTGAGCTGCTGGTGTGGTAACTTTGGGGTTGCTCTGAACCCCCAATGGTGGGCTACCTTGGACCCAAACTTGAACCCCGTAGGTGGTTTACTTACCTGCAAAAACTAACAAACACTTACCTCCCCCAGGAACTGTTGAAAATTGCACTGTCTAGTTTTAAAATAGCTATATGTCATTTATGTGAAAACTGTATATGCTATTTTGCTAATTCAAAGTTCCTAAAGTACCTACCTGAAATACCTTTCATTTGAAGTATTACTTGAAAATCTTGAACCTCTGGTTCTTAAAATAAACTAAGAAAATATATTTTTCTATACAAAAACCTATTGGCCTGGAATTGTCTTTGAGTGTGTGTTCCTCATTTATTGCCTATGTGTGTACAACAAATGCATAACACTACTCCTCTGAGAAGCCTACTGCTCGACCACACTACCACAAAATAGAGCATTAGAATTATCTCTTTTTGCCACTATCTTACCTCTAATGGGAACCCTTGGACTCTGTGCATGCTATTTCTTACTTTGAAATAGTACATACAGAGCCAACTTCCTACATTGGTGGCAGCGGTGGGATACAAGACTTTGCATTTGCTGGACTACTCAGCCAATACCTGATCACATGACTAAATTCCAAAAATTGTCATTAGAAACTGATTTTTGAAATTTGAGCTATTTTACTAAATGTTCCTGCTAGGGCCTTGTGTTAGTCCCTGTTAGCATTTCTTTTAGAGTTTAAAAGTTTTGTAAAAGTTTGAATTAAGTTCTAGAGATAGTTTTAGATTCTTATATTTAGTATTACAACTTTTAGAAACATAGGGGGTCATTACAACCCTGGCGGACGGTGTTAAAGCGGCGGTAAGGCCGCCAACAGGCTGGCAGTCTTTTTTTTAGAAATATGACCATGGCGGCTACCGCCATGGTCATCCGCCGCTTCTCCGTTCCGCCCGCCAGGGCAGAGATGACCGCTGGGCTGGAGACCTGGGTCTCCAGCCCGGCGGCCGTGACAATACCGCCGCCGGTATTTTGACCCGGCTTACCGCCGTGGATTTCCAGCGGTAGGAACCGCCATGAAATCCATGGCGGTAAGCACTATCAGTGCCAGGGAATTCCTTCCCTGGCACTGATAGGGGTCTCCCCCACCCCCCACCCCCACCCCGACACCCTCCCCTACACCCCCCACCACCCCTGCCACCCCCCAAAGGTGGCAGGACCCCCCTCCCCACCCCGACCCGACCCCGACATTACCTTACACATACACACCCGACACTCACGCAGGCACCACCAACACACATACACGCACACACACCGACACACATGCCAACATCCACACACACAGTCAGACACGCACACCCACATTCAAACATACATGAGCACATCCACAGATATACCTACAGACATACACGCATTCATTCCCAAAACACGCACCACCCCCGCAAGCATACACGCACTCACACAACCCCTCTACATACACCCACGCACACCCCCATGCACCCACACAACACACAACACCCCCCCACCCCCTGACGGACGATCGACTTACCTGTTCCGTCGATCCTCCGGGAGGGGATGGGAGCCATGGGGCAGCTCCGCCGACACCACACTGCCAACAGAACACCGCCGCACAGAATCACAGGACGTGATTCGCTGGGTGGTGTTCTGTTGGCAACCTCCACTTCCCTGCCGCCCGTCACTACGGCTGTTGGCGGCTCTCCGTCTGAAAAACGACATAGAGCTCCCAACAGTCATAATACGCAGAGCGGAAAACCACCACCACTGGCGGTCTTCAGCACGGCGGTCCCTCGGCGGTCTCGTGAAAAGACCGCCGAGGTTGTAATGACCCCCATAATGTCTAATGCAGAAGAGAATGTGGTGGAACTCGACATCACCCCTTACCTACATCTTAGGATGAGAGAGTTAAGGTCTCTCTGCAAATTAAAAAATATTAAAACTGGTTCAAACCCTACCAAACTACAGCTCCAGGAGCTGTTGGCAGAGTTTGCCAAAAACAACCCCTCTGAGGATGACCTCCCAGAGGAGGAAACTAGTGATGTGGAGGAAGTCCCACCTGCAGTCCTAGTTAGGGAAATCAGGGCTCCTCAAACCCTGATTACAAATGTGATAGTCAGAGATACTGGTTCTCTCACAGGAGGGTCCAGCAACTCTGGAATCACTGAGGACAGCCTCAGTGAAGATGACCTACTGTTAGCCAGGATGGTCAAAAGATTGGCTTTAGAGAGACAGCTCCTAGCCATAGAAAGGGAAAGACAAGAAATGGGGTTTGGTCCCATCCATGGTGGCAGCAACATAAATAGGGTCAGAGATTCTCCTGACATGTTGAAAATCCCTAAAGGGATTGTAACTAAATATGAAGATAGTGATGACATCACCAAATGGTTCACAGCTTTTGAGAGGGCTTGTGCAACCAGAAAAGTAAACAGACCTCACTGGGGTGCTCTCCTTTGGGAAATGTTCACTGGAAAGTGTAGGGATAGACTCCTCACACTCTCTGGAAAAGATGCAGAATCCTATGACCTCATGAAGGCTACCCTGATTGAGGGCTTTGGATTCTCCACTGAGGAGTATAAAATTAGGTTCAGGGGGGCTCAAAAATCCTTGATCCAGACCTGGGTTGATTTTGTTGACTACTCAGTGAAAACACTGGATGGTTGGATTCAAGGCAGTGGTGTAAATGATTATGATGGGCTGTACAATTTATTTGTGAAAGAACACCTATTAAGTAATTGTTTCAATGATAAACTGCATCAGCATCTGGTAGACCTAGGACCAATTTCTCCCCAAGAATTGGGAAAGAAGGCGGACCATTGGGTCAAGACTAGGGTGACCAAGACTTCCACAGGGGGTGACCAAAAGAAAGGGGTCACAAAGGCTCCCCAGGGGAAGTCCAAAGGGAAAAATAGTAAAGAGTCTTCTACAGGGCCCCAAAAACCTGCTCAGGAGGGTGGGCCCAGAGCCTCTTCATAATCCAATTTTGGGTACAAGGGTAAAACCTTTGATCCCAAAAAGGCCTGGTGTCGTAGCTGTAATCAGCCTGGACACCAAACTGGAGACAAGGCCTGTTCCAAGAAAGGTTCCACTTCTAACTCTACTCCAGCTAACACTGGAATGGCCATTCTCCAAGTGGGATCAGCAGTGCGCCCAGAGCAAATCAGGGTTCACACTTAAGCTACACTAGTCTCTGAGGGTGGGGTGGATTTAGCCACACTGGCTGCCTGGCCCCCTAATATGCAAAAATACAGGCAGCAACTCCTAATTAATGGTCAAAGTGTAGAAGGCCTGAGGGATACAGGTGCCAGTGTCACCATGGTGACAGAGAAACTGGTTTCCCCTGGTCAATACCTGGCTGGACAAACTTATCCAGTCACCAACGCTGACAATCAGACTAAAGTACATCCCATGGCTATGGTAACTTTAGAGTGGGGAGGGGTCAGTGGCCTGAAACAGATGGTGGTCTCCTCAAATATCCCTGTAGACTGTTTGCTTGGAAATGACCTGGAGTCCTCAGCATGGGCTGAGGTAGAGCTGAAAACCCATGCAGCCATGCTGGGTATCCCTGAACTGGTGTGTGTCAAGACAAGGGCACAGTGCAAGGCTCAGGGTGAAAAGGCAGTGTTGGAGCCTGGAAAAAGGGCCCAACCCTCCAAGAGAAAAGGAAAGAAGACTGGGGAACTAGCTTCAACACAACAAGACAAAGAGAACCTCTCTTCCCAGGAAGAAGTTCTGCCCTCTGAGGGAACTGAGCCTCTGGAGTTAGAACCTTATCAGGTTGAGCTCCCAGGCCCAGTTCCCTCTGAGGGAACTGAGCCTCTGGAGTTAGAACCTTATCAGGTTGAGCTCCTAGGCCCAGGGGGACCCTCAAGGGAACAGTTGTGTAAGGGGCAAGAAACCTGTCCCTCTCTTGAAGGCCTTAGGCAGCAAGCTGCTGAAGAGTCCAATGGAAAAATAACAGGAACACATAGAGTCTATTGGGAAGATGGACTCCTTTACACTGAGGCAAGAGATCCCAAACCTGGTGCCACTAGGAGAGTGGTAGTGCCTCAGGAGTTTAGGGAGTTCATTCTGACCTTAGCTCATGATATTCCTCTTGCTGGGTGTGAGAAGGTAGCCTCTTTCTAGCCTTGTTACCCCCACTTTTGGCCTGTTTGTGAGTGTATGTCAGGGTGTTTGTCACTGTTTTCACTGTCTCACTGGGATCCTGATAGCCAGACCTCAGTGCTCATAGTGAAAACACTATGTTTTCAGTATGTTTGTTATGTGTCACTGGGATCCTGCTGGTCAGGACCCCAGTGCCCATAGGTTTGTGGCCTATATGTATGTGTCACTGGGACCCTGTCACACAGGGCCCCAGTGCTCATAGGTGTGCATGTATATGTTCCCTGTGTGGTGCCTAACTGTCTCACTGAGGCTCTGCTAACCAGAACCTCAGTGGTTATGCTCTCTCATTACTTTCAAATTGTCACTAACAGGCTAGTGACCAATTTTACCAATTTACATTGGCTTACTGGATCACCCTTATAATTCCCTAGTATATGGTACTGAGGTACCCAGGGTATTGGGGTTCCAGGAGATCCCTATGGGCTGCAGCATTTCTTTTGCCACCCATAGGGAGCTCTGACAATTCTTACACAGGCCTGCCACTGCAGCCTGAGTGAAATAACGTCCACGTTATTTCACAGCCATTTTACACTGCACTTAAGTAACTTATAAGGCACCTATATGTCTAACCTTTACCTGGTAAAGGTTAGGTGCAAAGTTACTTAGGGTGAGGGCACCCTGGCACTAGCCAAGGTGCCCCCACATTGTTCAGAGCCAATTCCCTGAACTTTGTGAGTGCGGGGACACCATTACACGCGTGCACTACATATAGGTCACTACCTATATGTAGCTTCACCATGGTAACTCCGAATATGGCCATGTAACATGTCTATGATCATGGAATTGCCCCCTCTATGCCATCCTGGCATAGTTGGCACAATCCCATGATCCCAGTGGTCTGTAGCACAGACCCTGGTACTGCCAAACTGCCCTTCCTGGGGTTTCACTGCAGCTGCTGCTGCTGCCAACTCCTCAGACAGGCATCTGCCCTCCTGGGGTCCAGCCAGGCCTGGCCCAGGATGGCAGAACAAAGAACTTCCTCTGAGAGAGGGTGTGACACCCTCTCCCTTTGGAAAATGGTGTGAAGGCAGGGGAGGAGTAGCCTCCCCCAGCCTCTGGAAATGCTTTCTTGGGCACAGATGTGCCCAATTCTGCATAAGCCAGTCTACACCGGTTCAGGGACCCCTTAGCCCCTGCTCTGGCGCGAAACTGGACAAAGGAAAGGGGAGTGACCACTCCCCTGACCTGCACCTCCCCTGGGAGGTGTCCAGAGCTCCTCCAGTGTGCTCCAGACCTCTGCCATCTTGGAAACAGAGGTGCTGCTGGCACACTGGACTGCTCTGAGTGGCCAGTGCCACCAGGTGACGTCAGAGACTCCTGCTGATAGGCTCCTTCAGGTGTTAGTAGCCTATCCTCTCTCCTAAGTAGCCAAACCCTCTTTTCTGGCTATTTAGGGTCTCTGTCTCTGGGGAAACTTTAGATAACGAATGCATGAGCTCAGCCGAGTTCCTCTGCATCTCTCTCTTCACCTTCTGATAAGGAATCGACCGCTGACCGCGCTGGAAGCCTGCAAACCTGCAACATAGTAGCAAAGACGACTACTGCAACTCTGTAACGCTGATCCTGCCGCCTTCTCGACTGTTTTCCTGCTTGTGCATGCTGTGGGGGTAGCCTGCCTCCTCTCTGCACCAGAAGCTCCGAAGAAATCTCCCGTGGGTCGACGGAATCTTCCCCCTGCAACCGCAGGCACCAAAAAGCTGCATTACCGGTCCCTTGGGTCTCCTCTCAGCACGACGAGCGAGGTCCCTCGAATCCAGCGACTCTGTCCAAGTGACCCCCACAGTCCAGTGACTCTTCAGCCCAAGTTTGGAGGAGGTAAGTCCTTGCCTCACCTCGCTGGGCTGCATTGCTGGGAACCGCGACTTTGCAGCTACTCCGGCCCCTGTGCACTTCCGGCGGAAATCCTTTGTGCACAGCCAAGCCTGGGTCCACGGCACTCTAACCTGCATTGCACGACTTTCTAAGTTGGTCTCCGGCGATATGGGACTACTTTGTGCAACTTCGGCGAGCACCGTTTCACGCATCCTCGTAGTGCCTGTTTCTGGCACTTCCCCGGGTGCTACCTGCTTCAGTGAGGGCTCTTTGTCTTGCTCGACGTCCCCTCTCTCTTCAGGTCCAATTTGCGACCTCCTGGTCCCTAGCTGCGTCCAAAAACGCCAAACGCACGATTTGCAGCTAGCAAGGCTTGTTGGCGTTCTTCCGGCGGGAAAACACTTCTGCACGACTCTCCACAGCGAGAGGGATCCGTCCACCAAAGGGGAAGTCTCTAGCCCTTTTCGTTCCTGCAGAAACCTCAGCTTCTTCTGTCGAGTCGAAGCTTCTTTGCACCCGCAGCTGGCATTTCCTGGGCATCTGCCCATCTCCGTCTTGCTTGTGACTTTTGGACTTGGTCCCCTTGTTCCACAGGTACCCTAGATTGGAAATCCACAGTTGTTGCATTGCTGGTTTGTGTCTTTCCTGCATTATTCCTCTAACACGACTACTTTGTCCTTAGGGGAACTTTAGTGCACTTTGCACTCACTTTTCAGGGTCTTGGGGAGGGTTATTTTTCTAACTCTCACTATTTTCTAATAGTCCCAGCGACCCTCTACAAGGTCACATAGGTTTGGGGTCCATTCGTGGTTCGCATTCCACTTTTGGAGTATATGGTTTGTGTTGCCCCTATCCCTATGTTTCCCCATTGCATCCTATTGTAACTATACATTGTTTGCACTGTTTTCTAAGACTATACTGCATATTTTTTGCTATTGTGTATATATATCTTGTGTATATTTCCTATCCTCTCACTGAGGGTACACTCTAAGATACTTTGGCATATTGTCATAAAAATAAAGTACCTTTATTTTTAGTATAACTGTGTATTGTGTTTTCTTATGATATTGTGCATATGACACTAAGTGGTACTGTAGTAGCTTCACACGTCTCCTAGTTCAGCCTAAGCTGCTCTGCTAAGCTACCATTATCTATCAGCCTAAGCTGCTAGACACCCTATACACTAATAAGGGATAACTGGGCCTGGTGCAAGGTGCAAGTACCCCTTGGTACTCACTACAAGCCAGTCCAGCCTCCTACACTGGGCATTTGGGACAGACCAAGACGTGGGAGAGACTAGTCAACCACTTCTATTGGCCCAATATGTCCCAGAAGGTCAAGGAGTTTTGTGTCTACTGTGCCACCTGTCAAGCCAGTGGTAAGACAGGTGGACACCCAAAGGCCCCCCTCATTCCACTTCCAGTGGTGGGGGTCCCCTTTGAAAGAGTGGGTGTGGACATAGTGGGTCCACTTGAACCTCCCACAGCCTCAGGGAACCAATACATACTAGTAGTAGTGGATCATGCTACTAGATACCCTGAAGCAATTCCCCTTAGGTCGACTACTGCCCCTGCAGTAGCCAAGGCACTCATTGGTATCTTTACCAGAGTGGGGTTTCCTAAGGAGGTGGTGTCTGACAGAGGTACCAACTTTATGTCAGCATACCTGAAACATAGCTCTTGTGAAAGAAGGCTGGAAGAGACCTCTTCATGAGCCTAAGCAAGATATAGTGGACTATGTACTAGGCCTACGTTCAAGGATGGCAGAGTATATGGAAAAGTCAAGTAAAAACCTTGAGGCCAGCCAATAGCTCCAGAAGTTTTGGTATGAATAAAAGGCTGCTATGGTTGAATTTCAGCCAGGGCAGAAAGTCTGGGTTCTGGAGCCTGTGGCTCCCAGGGCACTTCAGGAGAGATGGAGTGGCCCTTACCCAGTGCTAGAAAAGAAGAGTCAGGTCCCCTACCTGGTAGACCTAGGCACTAGCAGGACCCCCAAAAGGGTGATCCATGTGAACCGCCTCAAGCTCTTCCTTGACAGGGCAGATGTGAATCTGTTGATGGTAACAGATGAGGACCAGGAAGCTGAGAGTGAACCCCTCCCTGATCTCCTCTCCACAGACCCTAAAGATGGCTCAGTTGATGGAGTGATCTATTCAGACACCCTCTCTGGCCAACAGCAGTCTGACTGTAGGAAGGTCCTGCAACAGTTTGCTGAGCTCTTTTCCCTAACCCCTGGTCAGACCCACCTGTGTACCCATGATGTGGACACAGGAGACAGCTTGCCTGTCAAAAACAAAATATTCAGACAGTCTGACCAAGTTAAGGAAAGCATCAAGGTGGAAGTCCACAAGATGCTGGAATTGGGAGTCATTGAGCACTCTGACAGGCCCTGGGCTAGCCCAGTTGTTGAAGTAAGCCTCAGCAAGGCCTACTAGTGCAAGGGGTTCACCTTTCTCTGCACGAAGTCCTCAGACCATGTAGGAAGAAGTTGGCACAGAAACTGAAATAAAAGACAAAGGGGGTCATTACGACCTTGGCGGGCGGCTACCGCCACCTGCCAAGCACACACCTGACCTTCCAACAGGTAGTTGGTAATATCCATAGTTACCACAAACAAAATATGTATTATGTGAAGCTGTAAAACTACTATTATTTACACCCTCAATAGTTAAAATCAAGGTACAATCGCTTATCCCCACTGGAATTCGCCCAATGCTACGTATACATAAATCTGCTTTAGTTTTTGTAACAGAAATCACAAATTGTTCTTTCTTGTCAGAGTCTCTTATATTTGTGAAGACATATGGGTGGTCATTCTGACCCTGGCGGTTTCAAACCGCCAGGGCCGGGGACCACGGAAGCACCGCCAACAGGCTGGCGGTGCTTCCAGGGCCCTTCTGACCGCGGCGGTAAAGCCGTGGTCAGAAAAGCGGAACCAGCGGTTTCCCGCCGGTTTTCCCCTGGCCCAGGGAATCCGCCATGGGGATTCCGACCCCCTTCCCGCCAGCCTGTTTCTGGCGGTTTACACCGCCAGAACCAGGATGGCGGGAACGGGTGTCGTGGGGCCCCTGGGAGCCCCTGCACTGCCCATGCCACTGGCATGGGCAGTGCAGGGGCCCCCTAACAGGGCCCCATGAAGATTTTCACTGTCTGCTTTGCAGACAGTGAAAATCGCGACAGGTGCTACTGCACCCGTCGCACCCCTGCAACACCGCCGGCTCCATTCGGAGCTGGCTTCTATGTTGCAGGGGCTTTCCCGCTGGGCCGGCGGGTGGCCTTTTGGCGGTCGCCCGCCGGCCCAGCGGGAAAGCCAGAATGGCATCCGCGGTCTCCTGACCGCAGAGCGGCCATTTGGCGGCGACCGCATGGCGGGCGGCGACTGCCGCCCGCCGCGGTCAGAATGACCGCCATGGTATTGAAACATTGTACGGTTGATACTCTTCTCATCCCCATTTAGTTCCTTTGGCTTGGGGATACCCATCTTTGTCTTGGTAGCATACTTTATTAAGGCGAAAAAGAAGTCCGCCCTCTGTACGTTTTCCAGATGCAAACAAAAGCGTGTACCAAGCTTGACAAGAACCATTGTGTGAAAAAGGAAGAGGAATGAAAGGTGTTCCTCCTTTCTTTTGTTGAGAGGTATCATTCCACATACCCAACAGTTAGTAGTATTTGTAGCATTATGAGTATGATGCAACATCTGAATGAAAGTATTATTGAAGTACAATTGACGGTGCTTCTGCTCCTGATAGGGAAGCGTAAAGTAATAGTGATCCTCTGGTACTGGAGTAGTGGCAACAAAAAACTCATGAGCAGGAGCCTTCTTTTCAACAAACCAAGTGATTGTTGCTGTAACCACCAAAACAACAACAAACCCCTTAGTACTAATGATCAGTTTGTTATTCATTTTAGCAACAGTGATAATCGACCCTTTTTGACATGAATTAAAAACAATAGTTGGAGCTCTTATCCCTGGGCAGCCGCTGATTTCTTCACCACAGGCCAAGATGGGTGTCACTACTATAATGCATGGCTGACCCCCCCCCCACCTGCCACATTGGCTCTCCGTTTTACTAACCCAGGGCGGTAGCTCAACCAGTTTAAAAAAAAAAAAATTCTGATTCTTTCCTCGGTCTCAAATAATATTGCGACACTCCAGAAGTCGTATGGTCCGGGAAGACTTCTGCAGATTCGTCAGGTGATATAGCACGGCCTTTCTCCGTAGTCAAAATCTCTCGATGATCGGTCAACACAGCAGGTTCCACCAAGGTAGGTAGCACTCTCTTGCAGTGAGTACTATGGACCCAATTCTTTCGGTTCGTCACTCAAACTGCTGTCCTTGTCGCAAGGAGAACCTGTTCTGGGGCTCGCCACCTTGGTTCCAAGCTGCTTGATCTTTCAAAGGACTTAATCATCACCTGGTCACCAGGTCGGAGTTCATGGCCTTCACCTGTAGATCTGTCAGGAAGTGCTTCTCGAACCTGTTGATGAATAGAAACCAAATTGTCGGTTAACTGTGCCAAATAATTATTCATCAGGACACAAGGTACATCATATACAGATTTTGGTTTAGGAACTCCCCAAATATTCATTGGCCTCCCAAATACCACTTCATATGGGCTAAGGCTGAGTCGAGAGTGTGGTACCGACCTAATAGACAATAATACCAATGGTAATGCATCCGGCCAAGTTAAGGATGTGGAAGCCTGTATCTTCGCTAACGTCAGCTTCAAAGTAGCATTATACCTTTCCACCAACCCTGCTGATTGTGGGTGGAAAACCGCATGGAACTTCTGTTTGATCCCTAATCCTTTCAGGACATACTTAATAACTTCCCCAACAAAATGAGGTCCGTTATCATTCCATAAAAGTCTGCAAACACCAAACCTAGGGAAAAATTCTTTCAAAAGCACCTTTGCTGTGGTAATGGCAGTATTATCCTTTGTTGGGTACGCCTCTATCCATTTACTGAAGGCACATACCACCACCAAGGCATACTTTAAATTGTTGCAGCGTTCAAGCTGAATATAATCCATTTGTAGAACTTAAAAAGGTGCAGTTGGTGTAGCAAACCCTCCTGCAGGAGTTCGTGTCCCTTTTCCAGGATTGTATTGTAAACAGATCAAACAAGACTGTACTACTTTCATAGCTGTACTGGAAATTTCTAGATGCTCCCAAACTTGCGTAAGCAACTTCGTTATTTTTGAAGCTCCAACATGTGCCAACCCATGTGCCATCTGAACCATAGGTTGTACAAAAGCTATAGGCAATTTCCATTTATCCATCTGCTTATTCCGCCAACAGCCCTCATCATCCAATTCTCCTTCTTCAGATCATTGCTCACGTTCTTTCACAGAAGCAGATTTCTGTATATCTAATACGTCTTGTCTAGCATTATGCCAACGTTCAGCTTGTGACTTCACTACATACATAGAAGTAGTACTTCGCTGCATCGCAGTCTCACGTGCTACGCGGTCTGCAAGAGCATTACCTTGCCCTAACTTATCGCTCACTTTCTTGTGTGTACTACATTTCACAATAGTTATTTTCTTTGGATATGTCAATGCAGTCAAGAGGTTATGCACTAATTCTCCATGCATTATCTGCATCCCGTGGGATGTGAGAAAACCTCTCTCCTTCCAAAGCAAACCAAAATCATGAGCCACTCCAAAAGCATAGCGGCTGTCTGTATAAATGTTCACACATAAGTCAGTACTAAGCTCACATGCTCGTGTCAAAGCTATTAGTTCAGCTGCTTGAGCTGACTTCTGTGGTATACAAGCTGTCTTCACTACCGTGTGTATTGTGGTGATTGCATATGCAGCTGAGGTCGTACCGTCTGGCAACTTCAAACAAGACCCATCAACCCACAGTTCCCCGTCTACATCTGGAAGGGGTGTATCTTGTAAATCAATACTACCCTTTGTCTGTTCTTCGGTAAGGAATATACAATCATGTGTTTCTTGTGACTGAGGCTGAGTCACCGGATATGGCAACAAAGTGGCTAGATTTAGTGTTGCACATCTCTTCAGTGTAATGTGAGAAGCCAGCAATGTCAATTCATCTGTCCATGGGAGGGGCATTGGAGTATCTTTAGTCAAAAGTGCTAGCAAAGGTTTGACAATGTGTGAAAACCCTAATATCCATTGCCTACAAAAAGAAGTAAGACCAAGGAATGCATGAACATCTTTCTGAGTAGAGGGTACTGGTGTGTCTAAAATTTCTTGAATACGATCTGATGTAAGTGCACGGCCCTCCTGTAGGAAAGTACCATCTTGCCTGGCATGTTACCCCCATTTTTCACTGTATATATGTTGTTTTAGTTGTATGTGTCACTGGGACCCTGGTAACCCAGGGCCCCAGTGCTCATAAGTGTGCCTGAATGTGTTACCTGTGTAGTGACTAACTGTCTCACTGAGGCTCTGCTAATCAGAACCTCAGTGGTTATGCTCTCTCATTTCCTTCCAAATTGTCACTGACAGGCTAGTGACCATTTTTACCAATTTACATTGGCTTACTGGAACACCCTTATAATTCCCTAGTATATGGTACTGAGGTACCCAGGGTATTGGGGTTCCAGGAGATCCCTATGGGCTGCAGCATTTCTTTTGCCACCCATAGGGAGCTCTGACAATTCTTACACAGGCCTGCCACTGCAGCCTGAGTGAAATAACGTCCACGTTATTTCACAGCCATTTTACACTGCACTTAAGTAACTTATAAGTCACCTATATGTCTAACCTTTACCTGGTAAAGGTTAGGTGCAAAGTTACTTAGTGTGAGGGCACCCTGGCACTAGCCAAGGTGCCCCCACATTGTTCAGAGCCAATTCACTGAACTTTGTGAGTGCGGGGACACCATTACACGCGTGCACTACATATAGGTCACTACCTATATGTAGCTTCACCATGGTAACTCCGAATATGGCCATGTAACATGTCTATGATCATGGAATTGCCCCCTCTATGCCATCCTGGCATTGTTGGTACAATTCCATGATCCCAGTGGTCTGTAGCACAGACCCTGGTACTGCCAGACTGCCCTTCCTGGGGTTTCTCTGCAGCTGCTGCTGCTGCCAACCCCTCAGACAGGCAGCTGCCCTCCTGGGGTCCAGCCAGGCCTGGCCCAGGATGGCAGAACAAAGAACTTCCTCTGAGAGAGGGTGTGACACCCTCTCCCTTTGGAAAATGGTGTGAAGGCAGGGGAGGAGTAGCCTCCCCCAGCCTCTGGAAATGCTTTGTTGGGCACAGATGTGCCCAATTCTGCATAAGCCAGTCTACACCGGTTCAGGGACCCCTTAGCCCCTGCTCTGGCGCGAAACTGGACAAAGGAAAGGGGAGTGACCACTCCCCTGACCTGCACCTCCCCTGGGAGGTGTCCAGAGCTCCTCCAGTGTGCTCCAGACCTCTGCCATCTTGGAAACAGAGGTGCTGCTGGCACACTGGACTGCTCTGAGTGGCCAGTGCCACCAGGTGACGTCAGAGATTCCTTGTGATAGGCTCCTTCAGGTGTTAGTAGCCTTTCCTCTCTCCTAGGTAGCCAAACCCTCTTTTCTGGCTATTTAGGGTCTCTGTCTCTGGGGAAACTTTAGATAACGAATGCATGAGCTCAGCCGAGTTCCTCTGCATCTCCCTCTTCACCTTCTGATAAGGAATCGACCGCTGACCGCGCTGGAAGCCTGCAAACCTGCAACATAGTAGCAAAGACGACTACTGCAACTCTGTAACGCTGATCCTGCCGCCTTCTCGACTGTTTTCCTGCTTGTGCATGCTGTGGGGGTAGTCTGCCTCCTCTCTGCACCAGAAGCTCCGAAGAAATCTCCCGTGGGTCGACGGAATCTTCCCCCTGCAACCGCAGGCACCAAAAAGCTGCATCTCCGGTCCCTTGGGTCTCCTCTCAGCACGACGAGCGAGGTCCCTCGAATCCCTCGACACCGTCCAAGTGACCCCCACAGTCCAGTGACTCTTCAGCCCAAGTTTGGTGGAGGTAAGTCCTTGCCTCACCTCGCTGGGCTGCATTGCTGGGAACCGCGACTTTGCAAGCTTCTCCGGCCCCTGTGCACTTCCGGCGGAAATCCTGTGTGCACAGCCAAGCCTGGGTCCACGGCACTCTAACCTGCATTGCACGACTTTCTAAGTTGGTCTCCGGCGACGTGGGACTCCTTTGTGCAACTTCGGCGAGCACCGTTTCACGCATCCTCGTAGTGCCTGTTTCTGGCACTTCTCCGGGTGCTACCTGCTTCAGTGAGGGCTCTTTGTCTTGCTCGACGTCCCCTCTCTCTGCAGGTCCAATTTGCGACCTCCTGGTCCCTCCTGGGCCCCAGCAGCGTCCAAAAACGCCAAACGCACGATTTGCGTGTAGCAAGGCTTGTTGGCGTCCATCCGGCGGGAAAACACTTCTGCACGACTCTCCAAGGCGTGGGGGATCCATCCTCCAAAGGGGAAGTCTCTAGCCCTTGTCGTTCCTGCAGTATTCACAGTTCTTCAGCCTAGTAAGAGCTTCTTTGCACCAACCACTGGCATTTCTTGGGCATCTGCCCATCTCTGAGCTGCTTGTGACTTTTGGACTTGGTCCCCTTGTTCCACAGGTACCCTCAGACAGGAATCCATCGTTGTTGCATTGCTGATTTGTGTTTTCCTTGCATTCTCCCTCTAACACGACTATTTTGTCCTTAGGGGAACTTTAGTGCACTTTGCACTCACTTTTCAGGGCCTTGGGGAGGGTTATTTTTCTAACTCTCACTATTTTCTAATAGTCCCAGCGACCCTCTACAAGGTCACATAGGTTTGGGGTCCATTCGTGGTTCGCATTCCACTTCTGGAGTATATGGTTTGTGTTGCCCCTATCCCTATGTTTCCCCATTGCATCCTATTGTAACTATACATTGTTTGCACTGTTTTCTAAGACTATACTGCATATTTTTGCTATTGTGTATATATATCTTGTGTATATTTCCTATCCTCTCACTGAGGGTACACTCTAAGATACTTTGGCATATTGTCATAAAAATAAAGTACCTTTATTTTTAGTATAACTGTGTATTGTGTTTTCTTATGATATTGTGCATATGACACTAAGTGGTACTGTAGTAGCTTCACACGTCTCCTAGTTCAGCCTGAGCTGCTTTGCTAAGCTACCATTATCTATCAGCCTAAGCTGCTAGACACCCTATACACTAATAAGGGATAACTGGGCCTGGTGCAAGGTGCAAGTACCCCTTGGTACTCACTACAAGCCAGTCCAGCCTCCTACATTGGTTGTGCAGTGGTGGGATAAGTGCTTTGAGACTACTTACCACTCTTGTCATTGTACTTTTCATAAGAGAAAAATATACAAAACAAGGTCAGTGTATATACACATAGCCAAAAAGTTTTGCATTTCCTCTTTTCACTCTTTTCTAAGTGCTGAAAAGTACTTCTAAACTTTCAAAAAGTTCTTAAAAGTTTAAAAAGTTTTTTTCTGTCTTTCCAAAAAGTTCTGAAAACTTTTTTCTCTTTGTCTATCACTTTAACTCTCTCTAAAAATGTCTGGCACAGGCCAAAAAGTTGAATTGTCCAAACTTGCATATGATCACCTTAGCTGGAAAGGAGCAAGGAGTCTCTGCATAGAGAGAGGTTTGAGTGTAGGGAAGAATCCTTCCTTAGAACTGTTAATTAATATGCTTAGAGTACAGGATAAGGCCATAAGTGCCCAATCTGTAGAAAAAGTAGCTAATGGTTCTCAATCTGATCCAGGGACTCCCCCAGGAAAAGGTTCAGGAAAGAAACTTCTCAGCCTGCCCATTACTAGACAGTCTAGCATAGTTGGTACAGAGGTTGAATCACATCATACTGATGATGTGCTCTCACATTATGCTGGTAGCCAAGCTGTTAGGGTGCCCTTGGTAAGGGACAGGTCTCCTTCTGTTCATTCCCATCATACCTCTGTATCTAGAAATGTCCCTCCCACCCACCCTGATGACAGATTGTTAGAAAGGGAGCTCAATAGATTGAGAGTGGAACAAACCAGACTGAAGCTCAAGAAGCAACAGCTGGATTTGGATAGACAGTCTTTAGAAATAGAGAGGGAAAGACAGAAAATGGGTTTAGATACCCATGGTGGCAGCAGCAGTATTCCCCATAGTCATCCTGCAAAAGAGCATGATTCCAGGAATCTGCATAAGATAGTTCCCCCTTACAAGGAGGGGGATGACATTAACAAGTGGTTTGCTGCACTTGAGAGGGCCTGTGTTGTACAGGATGTCCCTCAAAAGCAGTGGGCTGCTATCCTATGGCTATCATTTACTGGAAAAGGTAGGGATAGGCTCCTTACTGTAAAAGAAAATGATGCTAACAATTTCCAAGTTCTTAAGAATGCACTCCTGGATGGTTATGGCTTAACCACTGAACAGTACAGGATAAAGTTCAGAGATACCAAAAGGAGTCTTCACAAGACTGGGTTGATTTCATTGACCAGGCAGTGAAGGCCTTGGAGGGGTGGTTACATGGCAGTAAAGTTACTGATTATGACAGCCTGTATAACTTGATCCTGAGAGAGCATATTCTTAATAATTGTGTGTCTGATTTGTTGCACCAGTACTTGGTGGACTCTGATCTGACCTCTCCCCAAGAATTGGGAAAGAAGGCAGACAAATGGGTCAGAACAAGAGTGAACAGAAAAGTTCATACAGGGGGTGACAAAGATGGCAACAAAAAGAAGGATGGTAAGTCTTCTGACAAGGGTGGGGACAAATCTAAAAATGAGTCTTCATCAGGCCCACAAAAACACTCTGGTGGGGGTGGTGGGCCCAAATCCTCCTTTAATCAGAACAAGGAAAAGAAACCATGGTGCTATTTATGTAAGATAAAAGGCCATTGGACAACAGATCCCAGTTGTCCAAAGAAAGGCACCACAGCTCCTACCACTACAACCCCTACTGCTACACCTAGTGTCCCTACTAATAGCAGTGGTGGTGGGAGCAAACCTACTAATAGCCAATCCAAGGGAGTAGCTGGGCTCACTTTTGGTAATTTAGTTGGGGTTGGTCTGATTAGGGAGACCACAGAGGCTACTTTAGTCTCTGAAGGGGCTATTGACTTAGCCACTTTGGTTGCTTGCCCCCATAACTTGGAGAAGTACAAGCAACTAACCCTAATAAATGGTGTTGAGGTCCAGGCCTACAGGGACACAGGTGCCAGTGTCACAATGGTGATTGAGAAACTGGTGCACCCTGAACAACACATACTTGGACACCAGTACCAAGTAACCGATGCTCACAACATAACACAAAGCCACCCCATGGCTGTTGTAAATCTCAACTGGGGGGGGGTATCTGGTCCAAAGAAAGTTGTGGTAGCTTCAGATTTACCTGTAGACTGTCTATTAGGGAACGATTTGGAGACATCAGCTTGGTCAGATGTGGAGTTGGAGGCCCATGCAGCAATGCTGGGCATCCCAGGGCATATTTTTGCTTTGACAAGGGCTCAGGCCAAAAAGCAAAAAGGACAGGGAAGCTTGGATCCTGGAACAATGGACCAAGTGCTCCCTAAAGCTAGGGCTAGTAGAAGCAAACCACTTCCTACTATCCCTCCCTCTACAGTGGATTCTACTTCTGAGGAAGAAGAATTCCCTCCCTGTGCAGAACCTACACCAGAGGAGCTGGAAGCAGACACTGCTGAGCTTTTGGGTGAAGGGGGGCCTGCCAGAGAGGAGCTGAGTGTGGCACAGCAAACCTGTCCCACATTAGAGGGTCTCAGACAGCAAGCTGTCAAACAGGCTAATGGGGATGTCAGTGACTCACACAGAGTTTACTGGGAGGACAACCTCTTGTACACTGAGCATAGGGATCCTAAACCTGGAGCTGCCAGGAGATTAGTGATTCCTCAGGAGTACAGAAAGTTCCTCCTAACACTGGCACATGACATTCCCTTAGCTGGGCACCTGGGTCAAATGAAAACTTGGGACAGATTGGTACCATTGTTTCATTGGCCTAGGATGTCTGAGGACACAAAAGAATTTTGTAAGTCCTGTGAAACCTGTCAAGCCAGTGGCAAGACAGGTGGCACTCCAAAGGCACCCCTTATCCCACTGCCTGTGGTTGGGGTTCCCTTTGAAAGGGTAGGGGTTGACATAGTTGGCCCCCTTGACCCTCCTACTGCTTCAGGCAATAGGTTTATCTTAGTGGTAGTGGACCATGCCACAAGATATCCTGAAGCTATTCCTTTAAGGACCACTACAGCTCCTGCAGTGGCAAAAGCCCTCCTGGGAATATTTTCCAGGGTGGGCTTCCCAAAGGAAGTAGTATCAGACAGAGGAAGCAATTTCATGTCTGCATACTTAAAGGCCATGTGGAAGGAGTGTGGTGTAACTTACAAGTTCACAACACCCTATCATCCACAAACAAATGGACTGGTTGAGAGATTTAATAAAACTCTCAAAGGCATGATTATGGGACTCCCTGAAAAACTCCGCAGGAGATGGGATATCCTTCTACCATGCCTCCTTTTTGCCTACAGGGAGGTACCCCAGAAAGGAGTGGGCTTCAGCCCCTTTGAACTTCTTTTTGGACACCCTGTTAGGGGTCCACTCACACTTGTAAAGGAGGGTTGGGAACAACCTTTAAAAGCTCCTAAACAGGATATTGTGGATTATGTACTTGGCCTCAGATCAAGGATGGCTGAGTACATGAAAAAGGCCAGTAAAAACCTTCAGGCCAGCCAAGAGCTCCAGAAGCAATGGCATGATCAGAAGGCTGTTTTGGTTCAGTACCAACCAGGGCAGAAAGTGTGGGTCTTGGAGCCTGTGGCCCCAAGAGCACTCCAAGATAAATGGAGTGGACCCCACACAATTGTTGAAAAGAAGGGTGAAGTCACCTACTTGGTTGACTTAGGCACTGCCAGGAGTCCCCTTAGGGTGCTCCATGTCAACCGCCTGAAACCCTACTATGACAGGGCTGATCTCACCCTGCTCATGGCAACAGATGAGGGACAGGAAGAAGACAGTGATCCTCTACCTGATCTCTTCTCTTCCACAGAACAAGATGCTCTTGTGGAAGGTGTAGTTTTGGCTGATTGTCTTACTGCTGAGCAGAAAGATAATTGCATAAATCTCCTTGGACAATTTTCAGAACTCTTCTCCATTGTGCCAGGCACCACTTCTTGGTGTGAGCACACTATAGATACTGGAGACAGTTTACCTGTCAAAAGTAAGATCTATAGGCAGCCTGACCATGTCAGGGACTGCATAAAGCAAGAAGTTCAGAAGATGTTGGAACTAGGAGTGGTTGAGCACTCTGACAGTCCATGGGCTTCTCCTGTGGTACTGGTACCAAAACCCAATTCTAAAGATGGAAAGAAGGAAATGAGGTTTTGTGTAGACTATAGAGGTCTCAACTTGGTAACCAAAACTGATGCTCACCCTATACCCAGGGCAGATGAGCTAATAGATACACTGGCATCTGCCAAGTATCTAAGCACTTTTGATTTGACTGCAGGGTATTGGCAGATCAAAATGTCAGAAGATGCTAAACCTAAGACTGCATTTTCTACCATTGGAGGACATTACCAGTTTACTGTAATGCCTTTTGGTTTGAAAAATGCACCTGCCACTTTTCAGAGGTTGGTGAACACAGTCCTGCAAGGGCTGGAAGCTTTCAGTGCAGCATATTTGGACGATATAGCTGTCTTTAGCTCCAGCTGGGATGATCACCTGGTCCACCTTTGGAAAGTTTTGGAGGCCCTGCAAAAGGCAGGCCTCACTATCAAGGCTTCAAAGTGCCAGATAGGGCAGGGTAAGGTGGTTTATCTGGGACACCTTGTTGGTGGGGAACAGATTGCACCACTTCAGGGGAAAATCCAAACTATTATTGATTGGATTCCCCCTACCACTCAGACTCAGGTGAGAGCCTTCCTAGGCCTCACTGGGTATTACAGGAGGTTCATTAAGAACTATGGCTCCATTGCAGCCCCTCTTAATGACCTCACATCCAAGAAAATGCCTAAAAAGGTATTATGGACAGCAAACTGTCAGAAAGCTTTTGAGGAGCTGAAGCAGGCCATGTGCTCTGCACCTGTCCTGAAAAGCCCTTGTTACTCTAAAAAATTCTATGTCCAAACTGATGCATCTGAATTAGGAGTAGGGGCAGTCCTATCACAACTTAATTCTGAGGGCCAGGATCAACCTGTTGCTTTTATTAGTAGAAGGTTGACCCCTAGAGAAAAGCGTTGGTCTGCCATTGAGAGGGAGGCCTTTGCTGTGGTCTGGGCTCTGAAGAAGTTGAGGCCATACCTGTTTGGCACTCACTTCATTGTTCAGACAGACCACAAACCTCTACTTTGGCTAAAACAAATGAAAGGTGAAAATCCTAAATTGTTGAGGTGGTCCATATCCCTACAGGGAATGGACTATACAGTGGAACATAGACCTGGGAGTAGCCACTCCAATGCAGATGGACTCTCCAGATATTTCCACTTAGACAATGAAGACTCATCAGGTAATGGCTAGTCTTATTGTCCTTCGTTTGGGGGGGGGTTGTGTAGGAAAGTACCATCTTGCCTGGCATGTTACCCCCATTTTTCACTGTATATATGTTGTTTTAGTTGTATGTGTCACTGGGACCCTGGTAACCCAGGGCCCCAGTGCTCATAAGTGTGCCTGAATGTGTTACCTGTGTAGTGACTAACTGTCTCACTGAGGCTCTGCTAATCAGAACCTCAGTGGTTATGCTCTCTCATTTCCTTCCAAATTGTCACTGACAGGCTAGTGACCATTTTTACCAATTTACATTGGCTTACTGGAACACCCTTATAATTCCCTAGTATATGGTACTGAGGTACCCAGGGTATTGGGGTTCCAGGAGATCCCTATGGGCTGCAGCATTTCTTTTGCCACCCATAGGGAGCTCAGACAATTCTTACACAGGCCTGCCACTGCAGCCTGAGTGAAATAACGTCCACGTTATTTCACAGCCATTTTACACTGCACTTAAGTAACTTATAAGTCACCTATATGTCTAACCTTTACCTGGTAAAGGTTAGGTGCAAAGTTACTTAGTGTGAGGGCACCCTGGCACTAGCCAAGGTGCCCCCACATTGTTCAGAGCCAATTCACTGAACTTTGTGAGTGCGGGGACACCATTACACGCGTGCACTACATATAGGTCACTACCTATATGTAGCTTCACCATGGTAACTCCGAATATGGCCATGTAACATGTCTATGATCATGGAATTGCCCCCTCTATGCCATCCTGGCATTGTTGGTACAATTCCATGATCCCAGTGGTCTGTAGCACAGACCCTGGTACTGCCAGACTGCCCTTCCTGGGGTTTCTCTGCAGCTGCTGCTGCTGCCAACCCCTCAGACAGGCAGCTGCCCTCCTGGGGTCCAGCCAGGCCTGGCCCAGGATGGCAGAACAAAGAACTTCCTCTGAGAGAGGGTGTGACACCCTCTCCCTTTGGAAAATGGTGTGAAGGCAGGGGAGGAGTAGCCTCCCCCAGCCTCTGGAAATGCTTTGTTGGGCACAGATGTGCCCAATTCTGCATAAGCCAGTCTACACCGGTTCAGGGACCCCTTAGCCCCTGCTCTGGCGCGAAACTGGACAAAGGAAAGGGGAGTGACCACTCCCCTGACCTGCACCTCCCCTGGGAGGTGTCCAGAGCTCCTCCAGTGTGCTCCAGACCTCTGCCATCTTGGAAACAGAGGTGCTGCTGGCACACTGGACTGCTCTGAGTGGCCAGTGCCACCAGGTGACGTCAGAGACTCCTTGTGATAGGCTCCTTCAGGTGTTAGTAGCCTTTCCTCTCTCCTAGGTAGCCAAACCCTCTTTTCTGGCTATTTAGGGTCTCTGTCTCTGGGGAAACTTTAGATAACGAATGCATGAGCTCAGCCGAGTTCCTCTGCATCTCCCTCTTCACCTTCTGATAAGGAATCGACCGCTGACCGCGCTGGAAGCCTGCAAACCTGCAACATAGTAGCAAAGACGACTACTGCAACTCTGTAACGCTGATCCTGCCGCCTTCTCGACTGTTTTCCTGCTTGTGCATGCTGTGGGGGTAGTCTGCCTCCTCTCTGCACCAGAAGCTCCGAAGAAATCTCCCGTGGGTCGACGGAATCTTCCCCCTGCAACCGCAGGCACCAAAAAGCTGCATCTCCAGTCCCTTGGGTCTCCTCTCAGCACGACGAGCGAGGTCCCTCGAATCCAGCGACACCGTCCAAGTGACCCCCACAGTCCAGTGACTCTTCAGCCCAAGTTTGGTGGAGGTAAGTCCTTGCCTCACCTCGCTGGGCTGCATTGCTGGGAACCGCGACTTTGCAAGCTACTCCGGCCCCTGTGCACTTCCGGCGGAAATCCTTCGTGCACAGCCAAGCCTGGGTCCACGGCACTCTAACCTGCATTGCACGACTTTCTAAGTTGGTCTCCGGCGACGTGGGACTCCTTTGTGCAACTTCGGCGAGCACCGTTTCACGCATCCTCGTAGTGCCTGTTTCTGGCACTTCTCCGGGTGCTACCTGCTTCAGTGAGGGCTCTTTGTCTTGCTCGACGTCCCCTCTCTCTGCAGGTCCAATTTGCGACCTCCTGGTCCCTCCTGGGCCCCAGCAGCGTCCAAAAACGCCAAACGCACGATTTGCGTGTAGCAAGGCTTGTTGGCGTCCATCCGGCGGGAAAACACTTCTGCACGACTCTCCAAGGCGTGGGGGATCCATCCTCCAAAGGGGAAGTCTCTAGCCCTTGTCGTTCCTGCAGTATTCACAGTTCTTCAGCCTAGTAAGAGCTTCTTTGCACCAACCACTGGCATTTCTTGGGCATCTGCCCATCTCCGAGCTGCTTGTGACTTTTGGACTTGGTCCCCTTGTTCCACAGGTACCCTCAGACAGGAATCCATCGTTGTTGCATTGCTGATTTGTGTTTTCCTTGCATTCTCCCTCTAACACGACTATTTTGTCCTTAGGGGAACTTTAGTGCACTTTGCACTCACTTTTCAGGGCCTTGGGGAGGGTTATTTTTCTAACTCTCACTATTTTCTAATAGTCCCAGCGACCCTCTACAAGGTCACATAGGTTTGGGGTCCATTCGTGGTTCGCATTCCACTTCTGGAGTATATGGTTTGTGTTGCCCCTATCCCTATGTTTCCCCATTGCATCCTATTGTAACTATACATTGTTTGCACTGTTTTCTAAGACTATACTGCATATTTTTGCTATTGTGTATATATATCTTGTGTATATTTCCTATCCTCTCACTGAGGGTACACTCTAAGATACTTTGGCATATTGTCATAAAAATAAAGTACCTTTATTTTTAGTATAACTGTGTATTGTGTTTTCTTATGATATTGTGCATATGACACTAAGTGGTACTGTAGTAGCTTCACACGTCTCCTAGTTCAGCCTGAGCTGCTTTGCTAAGCTACCATTATCTATCAGCCTAAGCTGCTAGACACCCTATACACTAATAAGGGATAACTGGGCCTGGTGCAAGGTGCAAGTACCCCTTGGTACTCACTACAAGCCAGTCCAGCCTCCTACACCTCCTTAAACAAAAGGTGACCTAAATAGGTTACCCTTGGTCTACAATATTGCAATTTATTTCATGACACTTTATGATGGTGTAAAGCAAGAAAAGAAAGTAAGGACAAAGTGCACTTTTCACATTGTTCAGGGGTATCAGCCGCCAACAAAATATCATCGACATATTGTATGAGAGCCAAACCTTCAGGCAAAACAAAAGAATCAAGGTGTCCAAAGTCATAGTACAAGAACTAATTGCTCCCTCAACTTCCTCATAAAATGCGGCTGGATTTTTCCGCGGGTCAGGTAATGCTGTTTTAAGTGCCATTACATCTGCCCTATTCCAAGGAGTATACACCCAATTATAAATAAAATAACCCTTAGCATCAACAGAAGTTTTATCATCACTTGTACCCAATCCTTTAGGAGGAACATACAAAGGCTCGGCCTCCCGCATTGGTTTCGCATGAACTATCATAGTCTTATCTGTTCCAAAGATGGAAGCTTGCACCCCGCCGGTCTGAGATGTCCGTGCAACTACGTCCACAGCCCTTTTCTCCTCTTGCAAATGGACTGCCGTAACACATAATTTCACCAAACGCCTGATTGCATCAGCCACCTGGGAGAAAACAAAAAGACCATCATGCATTTGCTTATGATCAGCTGCTACATCGGCGAGCTCTAACTCATCAGAATATTTCCGATATAGTTCAATAACTTCTGAGCCAAATGCCTCAGTATAATATAGCTACGCCTTTTCCGTCCACCCCTTTATGTTGTCTAAAAGTTCAGAAGCACGGACAACGCTTCGAATTGTTTTACGAGCAATAGATCTAAGCTCAGACGCACGGTCAGCAGGCAACATAGAGCGACTGTCTCGCATCTTCTGTTGCTCTGAACTGGAGGCCTTAACTAACTCATGAGGGGCAGAAGGAACGACATACGGAGGTGGGGGGCGATCTAATAACAATAAATATTCATGTGGTTTATTAAGGATAGGATAGAGAGGTTGCCTAACGGTGTATTGGCCAGTTACCTGTAATTTACATTCTTTCTCTTCTATCGCCTTTAAGTCATTTATTTCTTTCTCTCTCATTTCCAATGCTTTCACATATACATTCTTCCGTTGCTCTTTCTCAAGCAAGGCTTGCTCGCGCTTCACTCGTCCACGCACTTCTTTCTCCCACATTCGTACACAGTCAAACATATCTTGCCTAGACTTCGCTAACACATACATTGTTCCACATACTCAATCTTTCGCAAATCAAATGACGAATGCATAGGCCAACGTAACTCAGGATCCGCACAAGTGTATTTATTCCATAATGTGCTGTACATTATAGAAGAAAGACCATGTTTAACATACATATCTCTATTGGGCGTCCCCTCTGGGGGTGCCGGTTGTGATTCTTCCAGTCTCAAATTGGTACCATTACAAAAGCAACACATCCTAAGAAGTGTGCTAAAAACAGGCATGCCAAAAATAGTGCAGAATATGCAATATTATAATCAAAGTAGCACTTAAGGTGCCGTTCAAATCAAAATGAAATTGGAGAAAATTCTCCTCATTACCTGCCTATATAAATTGCAGTTTATATCAATTCAAAGGACACAAATTGACTAGTCACCCAAAACACGAGAGCCACAGTAAGTAGTGCTAAACTACATTACCAAACAAAGGCATCAAAACCCACAGCAAGTGCTGCAAAACGGCTCTTACCAATCACAGGGTGTCCAGGTTCCAACTGCCAAGTTCTAAAATCGACCAAATGGTCACTGCATGACGAATGAACAACAAGGATCTCAGTCGAGGACCGGCGCCAACTGGATGGTCAAATCAGAAAGAAGGGAAAAACGCCGTGGTTGCCAAGACTCGGGTCTCCTCAGGCATTGATCGTCTGGAGTGAGACCCCAATCCTTCGTTGCGACCAATCCGTTGGGCATCTGAGTCGCCGATGAGTCCCTGTTCGGGTGCCAATTTGTTGAAGTAAGCCTTAGCAAGGCCTACTAGTGCAAGGGGTTCACCTTTCTCTGCACGAAGTCCTCAGACCATGTAGGAAGAAGTTGGCACAGAAACTGAAATAAAAGACAAAGTTTATTAACCTCATGAGGTGGTACTACAGTTCAAACAGCACCCTTTGGTAATGTCTGAAGTAGCACACTGAACTGAGAGAGCATGGTCCTTTTATACCCACGCAGGGGCTAAAAGGAGGTGGTACAATTATAGAAGCAAGACTTCTATACATATAAGGTCATGTGGAAATGCACAGTCGACAGGTAGGAGGAGCTAACAGTTTTCAAGGACTAACAACTGCAGACCTTACTGAGCATGTGCGAAAGTGGGAGATGCTAAATATAACTAGTCACTAGACAGATTTTCATGAGTAGTTAACAGAAAGGTAGGACAGAGCACATGACAGCATGTGGCAGAGAAAATGGCTGCCATGAATACAAAATGGATTCCACGAAATGTTCACAATAGTTACTAAATACAAGATGTCTTCTGCTAATGCTTAATCTAATCGCTGCTAAACTACAACACAGTGGTCTTAGTCCCCAAACCTCACACCAAAGATGGAAAGAGAGAAATTAGGTTTTGTGTGGACTACAGAGGACTTAATTCTGTCACCAAGACAGATGGCCATCCCATTCCAAGGGCAGATGAACTGATTGACAAACTAGGTGCTGCCAAGTTCTTAAGTACCTTTGACTTAACAGCAGGGTACTGGCAAATCAAAATGGCACCAGGAGCAAAAGAAAAGACAGCATTCTCCACACCTGATGGGCATTATCAGTTTACTGTTATGCCCTTTGGTTTAAAGAATGCCCCTGCCACCTTCCAAAGGTTGATGAATCAAGTCCTTCCTGGCTTGGAGTCCTTTAGTGCAGCTTATCTTGATGATATTGCTGTCTTTAGCTCCAGCTGGCAGGATCACCTGGTCCACCTGAAGAAGGTTTTGAAGGCTCTGCAAGCAGCAGGCCTCTCTATCAAGGCATCCAAATGCCAGATAGGGCAGGGAACTGTGGTTTACTTGGGTCACCTTGTAGGTGGAGGCCAAGTTCAGCCACTCCAGCCTAAGATCCAGACTATCCTGGACTGGACAGCTCCAAAAACCCAGACTCAAGTCAGTGCATTCCTTGGCTTGACTGGGTACTACAGGAGGTTTGTGAAGGGATATGGATCCATAGTGACAGCCCTCACAGAACTTACCTCCAAGAAAATGCCCAAGAAGGTAAACTGGACTGTAGAATGCCAACAGGCCTTTGACACCCTGAAACAAGCAATGTGCACAGCACCAGTTCTCAAAGCTCCAGATTTCTCCAAACAGTTCATTGTGCAGACAGATGCCTCTGAACATGGGATAGGGGCAGTTTTGTCCCAAACAAATGATGATGGCCTTGACCAGCCTGTTGCTTTCATTAGTAGGAGGTTACTCCCCAGGGAGCAGCGTTAGAGTGCCATTGAGAGGGAGGCCTTTGCTGTGGTTTGGTCCCTGAAGAAGCTGAGACCATACCTCGTTGGTACTCACTTTGTAGTTCAAACTGACCACAGACCTCTCAGATGGCTGATGCAAATGAAAGGTGAAAATCCAAAACAGTTGAGGTGGTCCATCTCCCTACAGTGAATGGACTTTATAGTGGAACACAGACCTGGGACTGCCCATGCCAATGCAGATGGCCTTTCCAGGTTCTTCCACTTAGAAAATGAAGTCTCTCTTGGGAAAGGTTAGGCTCATCCTCTTTCGTTTGGGGGGGGGGGGGGGTTGTGTAAGGAAATGCCTCCTTGGCATGCTTACCCCCTGACTTTTTGCCGATGCCAAGTTATGATTTGAAAGTGTGCTAAGGCCTGCTAACCAGGCCCCAGCACCAGTGTTCTTTCCCTAACCTTTACTTTTGTTTCCACAATTGGCACACCCTGGCATCCAGGTAAGTTCCTTCGTGCACACCCTGGCCCAGGTCCCCAGCACTCTATCCTGTGACGCTCAACCCCCTGAGTTGTTCTCTGGCAGCGTGGGACCTTCCTTTGTAGTGCTGCACCAACCGCATTTTGCACCTCCTTTGTCCCCGTGTCCCGGGACTCCCGGGGGTGCTAACTGGTGTTCTGAGGGCTCTGTAAAGTGCTGAGAGTCCCCTCTTTCTCCTCACGCAGGGTTGAGGCCCCCAGGTCCCTCCTGGGTCTAGATAGCGCCAACTTGGCGCAAAACGTGACTCTGCCGGAACCAAGGCTTGTTGGAGGAATCCAGCGCCAAAAGTCGCCTGCATCCAACTTCTCTCTGTGGGACATCCAGTGCATCATGCAGGAACCTGCTAACATCTTCCTAAGGTGCATTTCTGCAGTCTTTGTCCAACCAGGGACTCTTCTTTTGCACCCTCTTCTAGGTTGGAAGGGGCTCCTGTCCTGGTACCAAGGGCCCTGATGCCAGGGAAGGTCTCTAAGGGCTGCAGCATGTCTTATGCCACCCTGGGGACCCGTCACACAGCACAGACACACTGCTTGCCAGCTTGTGTGTGCTAGAGGGGATAAAAAGACTAAGTCGACATGGCACTCCCCTCAGGATGCCATGCCAACCTCACACCGCCTATGAAGTATAGATAAGTCACCCCTCTAGCAGGCCTTACAGCCCTAAGGCAGGGTGCACTATACCATAGGTAAGGGCATAAGTGCATGAGCACTATGCCCCTACAGTGTCTAAGCAAAACCTTAGACATTGTAAGTGCAGGGTAGCCATAAGAGTATATGGTCTGGGAGTCTGTCATGCACGAACTCCACAGCACCATAATGGCTACACTGAAAACTGTGAAGTTTGGTATCAAACTTCTCAGCACAATAAATGCACACTGATACCAGTGTACATTTTATTGTAACATACACCCCAGAGGGCACCTTAGAGGTGCCCCCTGAAACCTTAACCGACTATCCGTGTAGGCTGACTAGTTTTAGCAGCCTGCCACACACCAGACATGTTGCTGGCCACATGGGGAGAGTGCCTTCGTCACTCTGTGGCTAGTAACAAAGCCTGTACTGGGTGGAAATGCTTATCACCTCCCCCGCCCACTCCGGCCACGGCCCCACTTTTGGCGGCAAGACCGGAGGAGATAATGAGAAAAACAAGGAGGATCACTGGCCAGTCAGGACAGCCCCTAAGGTGTCCTGAGCTGAGGTGACTCTGACTTTTAGAAATCCTCCATCTTGCAGATGGAGGATTCCCCCAATAGGGATAGGAATGTGCCCCCCTCCCCTCAGGGAGGAGGCACAAAGAGGGTGTAGCCATCCTCAGGGCTAGTAGCCATTGGCTACTAAACCCCCAGACCTAAACACACCCCTAAATTCTGTATTTAGGGGCTCCCCAGAACCTAGGAACTGAGATTCCTGCAACCTAAGAAGAAGAGGACTGCTGAGCTGAAAACCTGCAGAGAAGACGGAGACACCAACTGCTTTGGCCCCAGCTCTACCGGCCTGTCTCCCCACTTCTAAAGACACTGCTCCAGCGACGCGTTCCCAGGGTCCAGCAACCTCTGATGCCTCAGAGGACTACCCTGCATCTAGAAGGACCAAGAACTCCCGAGGTGTTCCCCAAAGACTGCAACTTTGCAACAAAGAAGCAACTTTGAAACAACACACGTTTCCCACCAGAAGCGTGAGACTTTGCACTCTGCACCCGACGCCCCCGGCTCGACTTGTGGAGAACAAACACCACAGGGAGGACTCCCCGGCAACTACGAGACCGTGAGTAGCCCGAGTTGACCCCCCTGAACCCCCACAGCGACGCCTGCAGAGGGAATCCCGAGGCTCCCCCTGACCGCGACTGCCTGCTTCAAAGACCCGACGCCTGGTAAAGACTCTGCATCCGCAGCCCTCAGGACCTGAAGGATCCGACCTCCAGTGCAGGAGCGACCCCAAGGTGGCCCTCTCCCTTGCCCAGGTGGTGGCTACCCCGAGGAGCCCCCCCCTTGCCTGCCTGCATCGCTGAAGAGACCCCTTGGTCTCCCATTGATTTATTTTGCGAACCTGACGCTTGTTTGCACACTGCACCTGGCCGCCCCCATGCTGCTGAGGGTGTACTATCTGTGTGGACTTGTGTCCCCCCCGGTGCCCTACAAAACCCCCCTGGTCTGCCCTCCGAAGACGCGGGTACTTACCTGATGGCAGACTGGAACCGGGGCACCCCATTCTCCATTGAAGCCTATGCGTTTTTGGCACCACTTTGACCTCTGCACCTGACCGGCCCTGAGCTGCTGGTGTGGTATCTTTGGGGTTGCTCTGAACCCCCAACGGTGGGCTACCTTGGACCCAAACTTGAACCCCATAGGTGGTTTACTTACCTGCAAAAACTAACAAACACTTACCTCCCCCAGGAACTGTTGAAAATTGCATTGTCTAGTTTTAAAATAGCTATATGTCATTTATGTGAAAACTGTATATGCTATTTTGCTAATTCAAAGTTCCTAAAGTACCTACCTGCAATACCTTTCATTTGAAGTATTACTTGAAACCTGTGGTTCTTAAAATAAACTAAGAAAATATATTTTTCTATACAAAAACCTATTGGCCTGGAATTGTCTCTGAGTGTGTGTTCCTCATTTATTGGCTGTGTGTGTACAACAAATGCTTAACACTACACCTCTGATAAGCCTACTGCTCGACCACACTACCACAAAAAAGAGCATTAGAATTATCTCTTTTTGCCACTATCTTACCTCTGAGGGGAACCCTTGGACTCTGTGCATGCTATTTCTTACTTTGAAATAGTACATACAGAGCCAACTTCCTACACATATCTTTAAAGATATTAATCAGGAGACAGAAAGCGAACTCCTGCACAGAGGCTCATTATGAACTTGGCTGTAATCTCCGCCGACCGCTGTGCTGATAGTGAACAAATGACCGCCAGTGGCGGTGGACTGCAGACCGCCAAATAATGATGCCAAAAACGCAAACCGCTAAAAAATTGACAACCTACACTCACCACTAGGGCCAACGACGGCAGAAAGGCAGGACACAGAACTCCACCACCACCATCCCTACAAACCGCCCACCCACCAAATAATACTAATGTACAAATCAGCACAGTGGGTGCCGAGCGGCCATTGTCGGTAATGACTGCCATGGTCAGAAATGGGAAACGCCAACACCAGAAGCACACATTGGCAAATTTGAAAAGCACACACCTGACACACATCCACACCACTATAAAACATACTCATACACAACCCACAGTCCTCTGCAACACCAACAGCACCACAGAAATCACCACTGCAACACACATACAAACAACCACCACACAAGTCACACACACAACACACCCCCACAACACACACCATGGCACCCCCTGACATTTACATCTGCAGCTGCTATTGGACTGGGAGTACTGCCAGAGGACTCACAGGACACCAGCACCCCTTCCCCTGCAGCCCAGATGCCCCCTCACAAACGTGGCCTCAGACCAAGACATCCCTCTGATACACCAGTCAAGACCAAGCCCAGCGCCAGGAAGTGACTCTGCCCTGAACTCTCTCCCTTGTGTGCCACTGAATTACCTTGTCGACATGCCACTGCCATTTCACCATCCTCCGATGGCCACATGGACTATGGCCCTGTGCTACCAACAGCTGTGGAAATGTACCTGAGCATATTGTTCACCATGTGCCCACTCCCTTCCACTGTCCCATCACTCATGGATGTTTTGACTTTTAATAAATCCACTTGTGCACTCAAAATATATGTACTTCATTAATATGAGCAGCCAAATGTAAATTGTAATATATTATGCTGTTTCCATAATAATGCTGTTTTATTGCATGGGGTGGTCTAACAGACTGCAGTGTTCGATGTATGTCACACTGTACATTCCTATGCTGTAACTATAGGAAAGTACCATCTTTCTTGGCATGTTACCCCCATTTTTACCAGTATGTCAGTGTGTTTTTGCCAGTCTCACAGGGATCCTGCTGGTCAGGACCCCAGTGCTCATAGTTTATGGCCTAATCTGTGTGGTGTGTATAGTGATTGACTGTGTCACTGAGGCTCTGCTAATAAGAACCTCAGTGTGTATGCTCTCTCTGCTTTTAAATTTGTCACTATAGGCTTGTGACTTCATTTACCAATTTCAATTGGCACAATGGACCGCCCTTATCAGTCCCTAGTATATGGTACCTAGGTACCAAGGGCATTGGGGTTCCAGGAGATCCTTATTGGCTGCAGCATTTCTTTTGACACCCATAAGGAGCTCAGACAAACCCGTACACAGGCCTGCCATTGCAACCTCTGTGAAATAGTGTACACACTATTCCACAGCCATTTTTACTGCACTTAAGTAACTTAGAAGTCACTTATATGTCTAACCTTCACTTGCTGAAGGTTAGGTGCAAAGTTACTAAGTGTGAGGGCACCCTTGCACTAGCAAAGGTGTCCCCACATAGTTCTGGGCCAACTCCCGGGACTTTGTGAGTGCGGGGACGCCGTTGCATACGTGCATTACATATAGGTCAATACCTATATGTAGCTTCACAATGGTAACTCCGAATATGGCCATGTAAGGTTTCTAAGATCAGGGAATTGTCCCCCCATTCTAAATCTGGTATTGGGGATCCAATTCCATGCATCCTGGGGGATCCACCATGGTCCCTCAGTACTGCCAATTCAGCTCTCTGAGGCTTGCAGTGCAGCTTCTGCTGCTGCCACCTCAGATACAGGGTTCTGCCCTCCTGGGGTCTGTGCAGCTCAGTCCCAGGAAGGCAGAACAAAGCATTTCCTTTGGGAGGAGGATGTTACACCCTCTCCCTTTGGAAATAGGTGTAACAGGCTAGGGAGGAGTAGCCTCCCCAGCCTCTGGAAATCCTTTGAAGGGCACAGATGGTGCCCTTCTTGCATTAGCCAGTCTACACCGTTTTAAGGTCCCCTTGTCCCTGCTCTGGCGCGAAACTGGATAAAGGAAAAGGGAGTGACCACTCCCCTATCACCACCCTAGGGGTGGTGCCCAGAGCTCCTCCAGTGTGTCCCAGACTTCAGCCATCTTGGTTTGGAAGGTGTGGGCACTCTGGTGGCCTCTGAGTGGCCAGTGCCAGCAGGTGACGTCAGAGACCTCTCCTGATAGGTCCTTACCTGATGAAGTAGCCAATCCCCCTCTCAGGGCTATTTAGGGTCTCTCCTGTGGGTTCTCTTCAGATTCTACTGCAAGTTTCCAGCAGGAATCCTCTGCAACCACTACTTCATCCTCTGACCTTGGAACAACCGCAGCCTGCTCCAGGAACCGCTGTCACAGCAACAAAGTATCCAGAAGGGATACTTTTCCTCTGGAACTTCAGCTCCAGCCAGCAACTGCAACAGTTTCCACGGTGTGCACACTCTGAGGACTCCCTGTCTTCACCCTGCACCAGAAGGACCGAAGAAATCTCCTGTGGGGTGACGGATCACTCCCCTGCTGAAGCAGGCACCTTCTAAGTTGACAACCGGCTCTCTTGGACTCCTTTCCTGGCGACAGGCGTGCTCTTTGGAACACAGAGGGTGGACCCCATCGACACAGAATGTCCTGAGGTCCTGCTGTCCCAATTTGGAGGATGTAAGACCTTGCCTTCCTCCAGAACAACAGTACCCCTGTGCACTGCATATTCTTCACCTCCTAAGCCCTCTGTGCACTATTTGCAAAATTCCTTCGTGCACACCCTGGCCCAGGTCCCCAGCACTCTATCCTGTGACGCTCAACCCCCTGAGTTGTTCTCTGGCAGCGTGGGACCTCCCTTTGTAGTGCTGCACCAACCGCATTTTGCACCTCCTTTGTCCCCGTGTCCCGGGACTCCCGGGGGTGCTATCTGGTGTTCTGAGGGCTCTGTAAAGTACTGAGAGTCCCCTCTTCCTCCTCACGCAGGGTTGAGGCCCCCAGGTCCCTCCTGGGTCTAGATAGCGCCAACTTGGCGCAAAACTTGACTCTGCCGGAACCAAGGCTTGTTGGAGGAATCCAGCGCCAAAAGTCGCCTGCATCCAACTTCTCTCTGTGGGACATCCAGTGCATCATGCAGGAACCTGCTAACATCTTCCTAAGGTGCATTTCTGCAGTCTTTGTCCAACCAGGGACTCTTCTTTTGCACCCTCTTCTAGGTTGGAAGGGGCTCCTGTCCTTCCTGGAACGTCTTTCGACTTCTGGACTCAGTCTCCTTCCTTTGCAGGTCTTGAGGTCCAGGAATCCACCATTTGTTGTTTGCAGTCTTGCTTGGTTCTTGCAATAACTCTAACCACCGTGCCAACAAACGTATCAAATTCTCATGATGCACTACATACTTGTGTTACGCGTTGATTCGCAAGCACAGTAAAGTTTGGACTTCTTGGACTTTCTGGTGTGGCCCGGTGCATTTACTCTTCATGTTGCAAGCTGGTGTCTCCACCAACTAAATTGCACCTGTAGTGGTTGGGTGAAGCACTGATGGGCACCTTTGTGCTGGAATAAGCTTACTATATGAACAATACTTTGATACATACACTTAAGGAAGTGCGAACCTTCTGCATAGCCACTACTTTGTGTGATTTACAGCTAATTTACTTGCCTTTACTGTACTCTTACTCTCCCAGTGATTCTGCACACACTACACTGATCTAGGGGGGAATTTGTGATTAGCATTCCACTTTCTTAGTATATAGTTTGTGTTGCCCCTAGACCTATTTTCTCCCATTACATTCTATAGCATTTCCTATTGGTTGCACTATCCTATATCTAATTACTTACCTTGTTTTGGTGTCTAGTGTATATATTGTTGATAATACTTACCTCCAGAAATAGTATTGCCCCTAAGATATTTTTGGCCGTGCGTCGCCTAAATAAACTACCTTTATTTTTGGTAGCACTGAGTATTGTCTTTAATTGTGTATAATACTGTGTAGCTAAAAGTGGTATTGCAGGAGCTTTGCATGTCTCCTAGTTCAACCTAAGCTGCTCTGCTACAGCTACCTCTATCAGCCTAAGCTTCTAGAACACTACTACATTTCACTAATAAGGGATAACTGGACCTGGTGTAAGGTGTAAGTACCCAAGGTGCCCACTACAAACCAGGCCAGCCTCCTACAGTAACACACACCTCCTTCTTCATACATGAAGTCTACACATCACTGGTAAGGGACACCACAGCACTTTGCACATAAGTCACCCTGAAAAAATGCAGTAAACCCACTGGCATCATTGAACAATACCTGAGAGTCACTGGAAGTATAGCTGGAGTAGCTGGGTCCTGGAGTTGATGTCTTCCCTCTCCTCTTCCCCATCACTCTCATCCATCCTCTGAGGTGGCAGGGTTGGTTGGACAGCATCCACCTCATCCAGTAGTAGGATAGCTTTCCTCAGAGCCAAGTTGTGCAGCATGCAGCAGGACAACACTATCTGACACACCTTATCAGGGACATAACACAGGGACCCTCCAGAGAGATGGAGGCAGCATAATCTTGCCTTCAGGAGTCCTATGGTCTTCTCAATAACCTTCCTTGTGTGACCATGTGCCTCATTATAACGGATTTCTGCACCTGCCATGGGATTCCTCACAGGTGTCAGGAGCCATTGCATGTTTGATTAGCCAGAATCCCCTGAAAAAGGGGGCGAAGGAGGGTTGAAACACACAAAATCTACTTGCATACAGCTTTCATGCCAGCTATGTAACTGATCCAGTGTCATATGCACTCACCTATGAGCCAAACTGTGCCCCCTGTAGTTGTCCCATCATGTGTGACACACTGCTGCTTCTCAGGACAAAGGAGTCATGGACTGATCCTGGGAACCTTGCATTGACATGAGTAATGGACTCATCAGCAGTACATACAAACGTGACATTCATGGAGTGAAAGCTTTTATGATTTCTGAACACCTATTAATTTACTCTTGGGGGTATGAGGGCTATGTGGGTATCATCATTGGCATCTATCACATGGGGGATATTTGAAAAAGCATAGAATCAAGATTCTATGGAGGTGAGTTCAGCCCTTTGGGGAAACTGGACATAATTTTGCAGGTTTTGCACGAAGGAATCCAGACATTTGGACAGGATGTGGCTGAACACTGGCTGAGCTACACCGGCTACCATGCCCACTGTCACTTGGAATGAGCCCGTGGCCAGAAAATGTAGCACAGATAGTACCTGCACAGTTGCAGGGATGGCATGGGGATTCCTATTAGCTGGCATCAGAACAGGCTCCATTTGTACACAGAGTTCCAGGATAGTGGCTTGATTCAGGCGGTAAGTGATGATGATGTGACATTCCTCCATGGTGGCCAGATCAACCAGGGGTCTGTAAACAGATGGGGCCCTCCCTCGCCACATGGGTCTGTACCTATGGGGGGGAATAGAGACACTTTGAGTTGCCACAAACACTTCAATCACAAAATTCCACAAATCATCTTGTACATGCAACACTATTGTCCCTCACACAGATGCAGAGAACTTGGTAATCCTGTCAGGGTAATGTCTGGTGTGGTGTGAATATTTCATTGCATCACAGCGTGGGCACACTTCCCACTATAATTCCATGGAGGATCACTGATCATACCATTACTCGACGAGGGTGAGAGGGAATGGCTCCATGGATTAGGACCCCGGACAGACTATGAAGGCCTGGTGTATGCAAAATGGCAGGCCCATGCCCTACAGGTAGTGTAGTGTAGGAGGTGACTTCATTCCGCTGGCCTTAGTCATCATGGCAGTAGGCTGTGTTCACCGCCGTGCACCTCTTCATTGGATTGGCTTCTATGGGAAGCAGGGCCAATCATGATCACCGCCGGCAGTGACACTGCACACTGCCACGGTAAATACCACCATTTTGCTATGAACTTGCCACCTGACTCCTGCACCCCGAGAGGGATGCAACTCCACTGCGTGGACTGCTGTGTCCTGACTCTGGTCCTTAGAATAGCACGTGTCACAGGGTGTAGGAAAGTACCATCTTGCCTGGCATGTTACCCCCATATTTCACTGTATATAATTTGTTTTAATTGTATGTGTCACTGGGACCCTGCCAGCCAGGGCCCCAGTGCTCATAAGTGTGCCCTGTATGTGTTCCCTGTGTGGTGCCTAACTGTCTCACTGAGGCTCTGCTAACCAGAACCTCAGTGGTTATGCTCTCTCATTTCTTTCCAAATTGTCACTAACAGGCTAGTGACCAATTTCACCATTTACATTGGCATACTGGAACACCCTTATAATTCCCTAGTATATGGTACTGAGGTAGCCAGGGTATTGGGGTTCCAGGAGATCCCTATGGGCTGCAGCATTTCTTTTGCCACCCATAGGGAGCTCTGACAATTCTTACACAGGCCTGCCATAGCAGCCTGAGTGAAATAACGTCCACGTTATTTCACATCCATTTACCACTGCACTTAAGTAACTTATGAGTCACCTATATGTCTAACCTTTACCTGGTAAAGGTTGGGTGCTAAGTTACTTAGTGTGTGGGCACCCTGGCACTAGCCAAGGTGCCCCCACATCGTTCAGGGCAAATTCCCCAGACTTTGTGAGTGCGGGGACACCATTACACCCGTGCACTATACATATGTCACTACATATGTATAGCGTCACAATGGTAACTCCGAACATGGCCATGTAACATGTCTAAGATCAAGGAATTGTCACCCCAATGCCATTCTGGCATTGGGGAGACAATTCCATGATCCCCGAGTCTCTAGCACAGACCCGGGTACTGCCAAACTACCTTTCCCGGGGTTTCACTGCAGCTGCTGCCAACCCCTCAGACAGGTTTCTGCCCTCCTGGGGTCCAGCCAGGCTTGGCCCAGGAAGGCAGAACAAAGGACTTCCTCAGAGAGAGGGTGTTACACCCTCTCCCTTTGGAAAAAGGTGTCAGGGCTGGGGAGGAGTAGCCTCCCCCAGCCTCTGGAAATGCTTTGATGGGCACAGATGGTGCCCCTCTCTGCATAAGCCAGTCTACACCAGTTCCAGCAGGTGACGTCAGAGACTCCTTCTGATAGGCTCTTACCTGTGTTGCTAGCCTATCCTCCTTCCTAAGTAGCCAAACCTCCTTTTCTGGCTATTTAGGGTCTCTGCTTTGGGAAATTCCTTAGATAACGAATGCAAGAGCTCATCAGAGTTCCTCTGCATCTCTCTCTTCACCTTCTGCCAAGGAATCGACCGCTGACTGCTCTGGATGCCTGCAAAACTGCAACAAAGTAGCAAAGACGTCTACTGCGACCTTGTATCGCTGATCCGGCCGCCTTCTCAACTGTTTTCCTGGTGGTGCATGCTCTGAGGGTAGTCTGTCTCCTCTCTGCACTAGAAGCTCCGAAGAAATCTCCCGTGGGTCGACGGAATCTTCCCCCTGCAACCGCAGGCACCAAAAGACTGCATCACCGGTCCTCTGGGTCCCCTCTCAGCACGACGAGCATGGTCCCTGGAACTCAGCAACTCTGTCCAAGTGACTCCCACAGTCCAGTGACTCTTCAGTCCAAGTTTGGTGGAGGTAAGTCCTTGCCTCCCCACGCTAGACTGCATTGCTGGGTACCGCGTGATTTGCAGCTGCTCCGACTCCTGTGCACTCTTCCAGGATTTCCTTTGTGCACAGCCAAGCCTGGGTCCCCGACACTCTAACCTGCAGTGCACGACCACCGGATAGTAGAAGCTGAAGGTTCTGCAGGAACGACAAGGGCTAGAGACTTCCCCTTTGGAGGATGGATCCCCCACGCCGTGGAGAGTCGTACAGAAGTGTTTTTCTGAAGAAAGACCGCCAACAAGTCTTGCTAGCTGCAAATCGTGCAGTTAGGGTTTTTGGATGCTGCTGTGGCCCAGGAGAGACCAGGATGTCGCCAAGTGCGTCTGGGGACAGAGGGGGCATGGAGCAAGACAAGGAGCCCTCTCAGAAGCAGGCAGCACCCGCAGAAGTGCCGGAACAGGCACTACAAAGTGGAGTGAAACGGTGCTCACCCTAAGTTGCACAAAGGAGTCCCACGCCACCGGAGGACAACTTAGGAGGTCGTGCAATGCAGGTTAGAGTGCCGTGGACCCAGGCTGGACTGTGCACAAAGGATTTCTGCCGGAAGTGCACAGAGGCCGGAGTAGCTGCAAAAGTCGCGGTTCCTAGCAATGCAGTCTGGCGTGGGGAGGCAAGGACTTACCTCCACCAAACTTGGACTGAAGAGTCACTGGACTGTGGCAGTCACTTGGACAGAGTTGCTGGATTCAAGGGACCTCGCTCGTCGTGCTGAGAGGAGACCCAGGGTACCGGTGATGCAGTTCTTTGGTGCCTGCGGTTGCAGGGGGACGATTCCGTCGACCCACGGGAGATTTCTTCGGAGCTTCTAGTGCAGAGAGGAGGCAGACTACCCCCACAGCATGCACCACCAGGAAAGCAGTCGAGAAGGCGGCAGGATCAGCGTTACAGAGTTGCAGTAGTCGTCTTTGCTACTTTGTTGCAGTTTTGCAGGCTTCCAGCGCGGTCAGCAGTCGATTCCTTGGCAGAAGGTGAAGAGAGAGATGCAGAGGAACTCGGATGAGCTCTTGCATTGGTTATCTAAGGAATTCCCCAAAGCAGAGACCCTAAATAGCCAGAAAAGAGGGTTTGGCTACTTAGGAGAGAAGATAGGCTAGCAACACCTGAAGGAGCCCATCAGAAGGAGTCTCTGACGTCACCTGCTGGCCCTGGCCACTCAGAGCAGTCCAGTGTGCCAGCAGCACCTCTGTTTCCAAGATGGCAGAGGTCTGGAGCACACTGGAGGAGCTCTGGGCACCTCCCAGGGGAAGTGCAGGTCAGGGGAGTGGTCACTCCCCTTTCCTTTGTCCAGTTTCGCGCCAGAGCAGGGCTGAGGGGTCCCTGAACCGGTGTAGACTGGCTTATGCAGAAATGGGCACCATGTGTGCCCATGAAAGCATTTCCAGAGGCTGGGGGAGGCTACTCCTCCCCTGCCTTCACACCATTTTCCAAAGGGAGAGGGTGTAACACCCTCTCTCTGAGGAAGTCCTTTGTTCTGCCTTCCTGGGCCAAAGCCTGGCTGGACCCTAGGAGGGCAGAAACCTGTCTGAGGGGTTGGCAGCAGCAGCAGCTGCAGTGAAACCCCTGAAAAGGCAGTTTGGCAGTACCCGGGTCTGTGCTACAGACCCGTGGGATCATGGGATTGTACCAACAATGCCAGGATGGCATAGAGGGGGCAATTCCATGATCTTAGACATGTTACATGGCCATATTCGGAGTTACCATTGTGAAGCTACACATAGGTAGTGACCTATATGTAGTGCACGCGTGTAATGGTGTCCCCGCACTCACAAAGTCCGGGGAATTGGCCCTGAACAATGTTGGGGCACCTTGGCTAGTGCCAGGGTGCCCACACACTAAGTAACTTAGCACCCAACCTTTACCAGGTAAATGTTAGACATATAGGTGACTTATAAGTTACTTAACCCGTTGAATGCGGGCGTCGGCCACTGGCCGACGCCCACACTCCCTCCCTGGTGCGGGTCACGACCAGTGGCCGACACCAGGGAGGGGGTTAAAAATCCTCCGGTGCAATGCACCGGAGGATTTTTATTTATTTTTTTTCCACCGTAGGAGACGCGGAAGAGCTTCCGCGTCCCCATCCCACCCCCCTCCCGCCCCCTTATGACGTCAGCGCGCCGCGAGGCGCGCTGACGTCACATTTTTTCCCCACCGGAGAAGGAGAGACGGAGGTAAGCGTTCTTTCCTTCTCCGGTGGGGAAAAAATGGCCAAAACGGCCTCCCCAGATGCCAGGGAGGCATCGATGGAAAGGGGAGGCTCTCCCCTTTCCATCGATGCCTCCCTGGCACCGTTTCCTGGCCGTGGATCGCAGCGCGGCTGCGATCCACGGCCAGGAAACGCCCCTAGGCACCAGGGATCTTCTTTGGGGGGGTCGGCCCCCTCGTAAAAGGGCCACCCCCCCCCTGGCAATATTGACATTATTTACACTGTTTTGGGGGGCGATCGCGCCCCCCACAAAAAAAAAAGAAAAAAAAAAGAACAAAAAAATGGCGGGGTCGGCCCTTGGAACACGGGCCGACCCCAGGGGAAAAAAAAAAAACGTAGTTTTGCCTGGGGAGGCCGATCGCCCCCCCAGGGTAAAAAAAAACCAAAAAAAACAAATTGTTGGTGGTCAGCCCTTAGGGTGACCATCAATGGGGCCATTTTTTTTTTATACATGTGTGCTTTGCCGAGGGCAAGCACACATGTATAAAAAGAAAAAGATTTGTGACATGAGTCTCATATATATGTGTATATATGTATACACATATATATATATATCTATATAGATATATATATATATATCTATATAGATATATATATATATATATATATATATATATATATATAGATAGATAGATATATATATTTTTTTCAGGACAAGCATTGCAGCGTCCATGTGCTGCTTTTCTGACTTGTTGGTGTGTATCTGGGCTTCTAACAACGCCCACCTCACGCCCATCACTACCACTCCTTTGATGGCATTGGAAAATGATTTACCTTTGTCCCTCCTTGGGGAGGTTTTGCTACCGCCTTGGCCATCGCCCCTGGTACATGGCTAATTGCACTTTTGCTGTTACGTTTAACTGCGAGCGAACTTCTTTTCCTTTTGTGTAACTCTTCACATGATGCTCATGGTGGCCATGGCGCTGTGAATCGGCTCTCTTATGTGAAAGAGTTTAACTTTAAATTATCAATTTATGTGGCAAGAAAAGTTGGGTTAGGAGTTTATAACGCTAATAGCTCTAACTCGAGCAGATGCGAGACCCATTGCATTGTAAATGCTTGTTATTCTTGTGTGTGTTGTTTTATAATGGTGAACAATTTCACCGCACTCCACGAGGACCGTGATCAAGACTCCTTGGTGAGTTGAAACACGTTGGTGGTTATTGACTGCAATAAAATACACGTTTATTTGTACTTCATGGAGTGCGGTGAAATTTTTCGGCATTAGATAATTTCTAGATTGGTCTTCCCTGTCACTGGGCACCGGCAGTGGAGTGTGCCGCCCAGCAACCCTTCAACCACTTTGTTTCTAAACATATAAATATATATATATATACACAATATGCATGCATGCATGTCTTTTCTGTAGTGGCAGTTTTTCTGGATAGTACTGAGGGAATTAGAAGAGGAGGTAATGGGAGGCAGAGCACCAAAAATGACTGTTGCACAGGGTGTGTGGTAAGGTGAAGTAATACATTATTTTTTTGTTTTTTTCAGTGTTTTCAGAGAATCTGCAGAATTGGAGAAGAAGCGAAGGTAAGGTGACGACATTTCCTGTTGTACACAACAAACATACCAACAAGCAATTTTGTGACTATCTGCCTTCTACGTAGGATAGTAATTTAGAGGGACAGTTTAGCCAGTTGCAGAGATGGCGTCTCGTTGGATGACTGCTGATCAAGCCCTAGCTCGGGTTATGGAGGACAGTTCTGATGTAGGCTCAGAGACTGAGACAGCAGACACTGAGACAGCATCTGAGGGAGAGGACAATGGGGCAGATTCTGGGAGTGATTTTTCAGTCGGCGGAGTCCAATCTGACGACACCTCTTCCAGTGAGTCTGAAGGAGACAATGACGACATCCGTGCTGTCCCTTCGCAAGCACATTCTGGGCAGCGGGACCACATTGGGTTAGCCGAACCCAGAGAGCACGTGCTTGCTGCCGCAAGCACAGAACGAGTGCTCTCTTGGCAGCCCCCCTGTTTGGTTCAGCCCCAAATTCCACCTTTTACTGGTGACGCTGGATGTAAAGTCGATACAGCTAACTTTTTGCCAGTCGACTACATCTATCTGTTTTTGGATGTTGACTTTCTTCAGAAAGTTGTGCAGCAAACAAATTTGCGTGCAGACCAATTTCTGAGGGAGCGCGGAGGCACTCTAGGGCCCCGTTCTAGGGCACGCCAGTGGACTCCCACTTCGCTGGCGGAGTTGAAGATATTTTTGGGCCTTACCCTCAAAATGGGGTTAGTACAGAAACCCACCTTGCAGTCCTACTGGACGACTCGCACGGTTTGGGTAACTCCCATCTTCGCACCATACATGAGCAGAGATCGTTTTTTGCTACTGCAGCGCATGCTGCATTTCAATGACAATTCTGCTGCATTGCCCCGGGACCATCCAGATCATGACAGGTTGTTCAAAATTCGGCCTGTCGTGGAACATTTGTCTGCCAGGTTTCCAGAGATCTATACTCCTGGAAAGAATATAGCAGTCGATGAGTCCTTGATCCTGTACAAAGGACGGCTGCTTTTCAGACAGTACATTGCGAGCAAAAGAGCTCGCTATGGCATAAAGCTGTACATGCTGTGTGAGAGCTCTACTGGCTATGTGTACAGCCTGAGAGTGTATACAGGGAAGGATTCTACCCTAAACCCTGTAGGTTGCCCTCCCGCGTTAGGGGTCACAGGTAAGATTGTATGGGAACTTGTCCAGCCACTTCTTCACAAAGGTTATAACCTTTATGTGGACAATTTCTATACAGGAGTAGAGCTGTTCAGTGAGCTCTACAAAGCTGGCACTGTGGCCTGCGGTACAGTTCGTTGTAACCGCAAAGGATTCCCGCGGGAGCTTGTTTGCAAGAAGCTCCAGAAATCACAGAGTACTGCATTGCGTTCTAACGAACTGCTCGCAGTCAAGTTCCTAGATAGACGTGATGTATACGTGCTCACTACAATTCATGATGAGAGCACTTCTCCCATCACGGTTTGGGGTCAGATGGCCGAAGTCCACAAGCCCATCTGTATACTCGATTACAATAAGTACATGGGTGGAGTGGACAAGAACGACCAGGTTCTTCAACCATACAATGCGTGTCGTAAAACTCGCACTTGGTACAAGAAACTGTTTACCCACCTGATTCAGATGGCAACATATAATGCGTATGTTGTTTACCGTCAGACAACAACAGGAAGACTCATGACTTTCCTTGACTTCCAGTTGTCTGTAATTGAAAGCCTCACTGCTGTTACTGAAGAAGCAGCAGCCTCCACCTCATATGTTCTGGAGGATGTGGCAAGGCTGCAGGAGCGACACTTTGCTGATCGCATACCTAAAACACCCAAAAAGGATCGCCCATGTCGTCGCTGTAAAGTGTGCTCAAAGCATGGAAAGCGGCAGGAGAGTCGGTATTACTGTCCCCAGTGTCCATCACAACCAGGCCTCTGTATCCCTACTTGCTTTACGTTGTATCATACTAAAGCAAAATTCTGGGAAATCGACTGAGGTTGAGCTGCTGTTGGGTAATCCTTTCAGTGGCAGTGCATGGATACCGAACGTCCATGGGCCACTGCTTCGTTAGGCAAGGAGCCACAGAATTTTACTTCATCATGGACTTCCTTTTGGCGTGGTCGGTGTTCTGTTCAATTAACATGCATTTTCTTCCCCCTACTGCATATACTAGTAGACAGAACATATGCCACATTGCCACGGAGTACCCTTTCTTCACCTGCATGTCTTCCTTACTTTCAACGGTAGATATGCTCTCTCAGTTCGAGAAATCACTTTGTAGGGCATACTTGGAAGCCCCCAACTTGCTTCCACAAACTAGTATAGGTTCACTTGGCTATTATACAGGATTAGCCAGGACTCTGATGAGAACAGAGACATGGATGGGTAAGGAAAGCTTATGGTAGGAGTGCCTTAACAGGGTTATTGCACAGGTAGAAGGCAGATAGTAAAGGTAGTACAGATGTACATCATCTACACCTATGGATTCAAACCCATTGGTGCCATCCCAGCACTAAAGGAGAATGACTTGTATAGGTCAGTGTTTGACCTGCTTTTCATGTTCATCCTCCATCAGAACTTAGTAGATGTTCAGTTTGCTGTATAAGTGCATTATAGTCACATCACTGCACATAATGTTGGCTGGGACATATGCTACGTTCTCATGGACTCCCCTATGTACCAAACACTACCCTTTTCCATAGCCTATGACCTTCTCTTTAGGGAACATCATGAGAAATCCCCAGCATGTCTCCCTTAGTTTCAAAGGTAGATATGCTCACTCAGTTCGAGGAATCGCTTTGTACGGCATACTCGGACACCCCCAACTTGCATCCACAAACTGGAAGGAGTTGGATTTAGCACAGAGATTGCGCTAAAGGCGCATGAAAAACATGTCTTCCTGAGCCTCAGGTGGCTGTCACAGGAGTCATTAGTAAAGGTTTGTTACGCATGCATTTGGTAATGTTAAGGAAGAAGGAGGCAGGTAGCCTATGACCTTCTCTTTAGGTAACAGCATGAGAAATCCCCAGCATGTCTCCCTTAGTTTCAAAGGTAGATATGCTCACTCAGTTCGAGGAATCGCTTTGTACGGCATACTCGGACACCCCCAACTTGCATCCACAAACTGGAAGGAGTTGGATTTAGCACAGAGAGTGCGCTAAAGGCGCATGAAAAACATGTCTTCCTGAGCCTCAGGTGGCTGTCACAGGAGTCATTAGTAAAGGTTTGTTACGCATGCATTTGGTAATGTTAAGGAAGAAGGAGGCAGTTACTTGACAGGTGGTAAAATGTAGTCAAACTTATTCCGTTCTGTGGCGTGTGAATGTGATGGGCCCTTGTCTGGCAGCGGTAGGTTAATGTGAGTGGAGTGATTGATTGGATTGGGCCCGTGGCTGGCGATATGAAAGGGTTGTTTGTTGTGCGTGAATGGCGTGGGAATGGACCATAAAGAGGTTGGTGCCTGGACGCGGCTTTATGGCCCACCTTCAGAAGGCTTGGTTTCAACATTCAGATACTTTGATAAGTAATCATGCTTTAAAACCATAATTTCTGGAGGTGCTAAAACCAACCAGTGTGAGTGGTGGGTTAACTTTAACAAACTAGTACCAGGGGAGACCAAGGGTGCAGGACTTGCATGGCTCTCACCAGTTTTCCTTCACCCAGAATCCCCTTGAAATTACATTATGTGCTTAAAAAACACATTTTCCTTGCATTCCAATGAGCAGAAGTCCAGGGATCTGCAGGGATCCTCAAAATTCCTACCACCCAGTGTTTCCCCACTTGTCCTGATAAAAACACAACCCCGCTTGTGTGCCTGCGCCTAGTGCCTGCTTCAGGAATGAATCACTCCAGGGTTAACAGTAGACCTCAAGCAAGGACTACCATTGACCCTTGTGTGATCCATTCCTGTCGCGGGCGCTAGGCCTACCCACACAAGTGAGGTATCATTTTTATCGGGAGACTTGGGGGGACGCTGGGTGGAAGGAAATTTGAGGCTCCTCTCAGATTCCAGAACTTTCTGTCACCGAAATGTGAGGAAAACTTGTTTTTTTAGCCACTTTTTGAGGTTTGCAAAGGATTCTGGGTAACAGAACCTGGTCAGAGCCCCGCGAGTCACCCCATCTTGGATTCCCCTAGGTCTCTAGTTTTCAAAAATGTACAGGTTTGGTAGGTTTCCCTAGGTGCCGGCTGAGCTAGAGGCCAAAATCTACAGGTAGGCACTTTGCAAAAAACAGCTCTGTTTTCTGTGATGTGTCCATGTTGTGTTTTGGGGCATTTCCTGTCGCGGGCGCTAGGCCTACCCACACAAGTGAGGTATCATTTTTATCGGGAGACTTGGGGGGACGCTGGGTGGAAGGAAATTTGAGGCTCCTCTCAGATTCCAGAACTTTCTGTCATCGAAATGTGAGGAAAACTTGTTTTTTTAGCCACTTTTTGAGGTTTGCAAAGGATTCTGGGTAACAGAACCTGGTCAGAGCCCCGCGAGTCACCCCATCTTGGATTCCCCTAGGTCTCTAGTTTTAAAAAATGTACAGGTTTGGTAGGTTTCCCTATGTGCCGGCTGAGCTAGAGGCCATAATCTACAGGTAGGCACTTTGCAAAAAACAGCTCTGTTTTCTGTGATGTGTCCACGTTGTGTTTTGGGGCATTTCCTGTCGCGGGCGCTAGGCCTACCCACACAAGTGAGGTATCATTTTTATCGGGAGACTTGGGGGGACGCTGGGTGGAAGGAAATTTGAGACTCCTCTCAGATTCCAGAACTTTCTGTCATCGAAATGTGAGGAAAACTTGTTTTTTTAGCCACTTTTTGAGGTTTGCAAAGGATTCTGGGTAACAGAACCTGGTCAGAGCCCCGCGAGTCACCCCATCTTGGATTCCCCTAGGTCTCTAGTTTTCAAAAATGTACAGGTTTGGTAGGTTTCCCTAGGTGCCGGCTGAGCTAGAGGCCAAAATCTACAGGTAGGCACTTTGCAAAAAACAGCTCTGTTTTCTGTGATGTGTCCACGTTGTGTTTTGGGGCATTTCCTGTCGCGGGCGCTAGGCCTACCCACACAAGTGAGGTATCATTTTTATCGGGAGACTTGGGGGGACGCTGGGTGGAAGGAAATTTGAGGCTCCTCTCAGATTCCAGAACTTTCTGTCATCGAAATGTGAGGAAAACTTGTTTTTTTAGCCACTTTTTGAGGTTTGCAAAGGATTCTGGGTAACAGAACCTGGTCAGAGCCCCGCGAGTCACCCCATCTTGGATTCCCCTAGGTCTCTAGTTTTCAAAAATGTACAGGTTTGGTAGGTTTCCCTATGTGCCGGCTGAGCTAGAGGCCATAATCTACAGGTAGGCACTTTGCAAAAAACAGCTCTGTTTTCTGTGATGTGTCCACGTTGTGTTTTGGGGCATTTCCTGTCGCGGGCGCTAGGCCTACCCACACAAGTGAGGTATCATTTTTATCGGGAGACTTGGGGGGACGCTGGGTGGAAGGAAATTTGAGACTCCTCTCAGATTCCAGAACTTTCTGTCACCGAAATGTGAGGAAAACTTGTTTTTTTAGCCACTTTTTGAGGTTTGCAAAGGATTCTGGGTAACAGAACCTGGTCAGAGCCCCGTGAGTCACCCCATCTTGGATTCCCCTAGGTCTCTAGTTTTCAAAAATGTACAGGTTTGGTAGGTTTCCCTAGGTGCCGGCTGAGCTAGAGGCCAAAATCTACAGGTAGGCACTTTGCAAAAAACAGCTCTGTTTTCTGTGATGTGTCCACGTTGTGTTTTGGGGCATTTCCTGTCGCGGGCGCTAGGCCTACCCACACAAGTGAGGTATCATTTTTATCGGGAGACTTGGGGGGACGCTGGGTGGAAGGAAATTTGAGGCTCCTCTCAGATTCCAGAACTTTCTGTCATCGAAATGTGAGGAAAACTTGTTTTTTTAGCCACTTTTTGAGGTTTGCAAAGGATTCTGGGTAACAGAACCTGGTCAGAGCCCCGCGAGTCACCCCATCTTGGATTCCCCTAGGTCTCTAGTTTTCAAAAATGTACAGGTTTGGTAGGTTTCCCTAGGTGCCGGCTGAGCTAGAGGCCAAAATCTACAGGTAGGCACTTTGCAAAAAACAGCTCTGTTTTCTGTGATGTGTCCACGTTGTGTTTTGGGGCATCTCCTGTTGCGGGCGCTAGGCCTACCCACACAAGTGAGGTATCATTTTTATCGGGAGACTTGGGGGGACGCTGGGTGGAAGGAAATTTGAGGCTCCTCTCAGATTCCAGAACTTTCTGTCACCGAAATGTGAGGAAAACTTGTTTTTTTAGCCACTTTTTGAGGTTTGCAAAGGATTCTGGGTAACAGAACCTGGTCAGAGCCCCGCGAGTCACCCCATCTTGGATTCCCCTAGGTCTCTAGTTTTCAAAAATGTACAGGTTTGGTAGGTTTCCCTAGGTGCCGGCTGAGCTAGAGGCCAAAATCTACAGGTAGGCACTTTGCAAAAAACAGCTCTGTTTTCTGTGATGTGTCCACGTTGTGTTTTGGGGCATTTCCTGTCGCGGGCGCTAGGCCTACCCACACAAGTGAGGTATCATTTTTATCGGGAGACTTGGGGGGACGCTGGGTGGAAGGAAATTTGAGGCTCCTCTCAGATTCCAGAACTTTCTGTCATCGAAATGTGAGGAAAACTTGTTTTTTTAGCCACTTTTTGAGGTTTGCAAAGGATTCTGGGTAACAGAACCTGGTCAGAGCCCCGCGAGTCACCCCATCTTGGATTCCCCTAGGTCTCTAGTTTTCAAAAATGTACAGGTTTGGTAGGTTTCCCTAGGTGCCGGCTGAGCTAGAGGCCAAAATCTACAGGTAGGCACTTTGCAAAAAACAGCTCTGTTTTCTGTGATGTGTCCACGTTGTGTTTTGGGGCATTTCCTGTCGCGGGCGCTAGGCCTACCCACACAAGTGAGGTATCATTTTTATCGGGAGACTTGGGGGGACGCTGGGTGGAAGGAAATTTGAGGCTCCTCTCAGATTCCAGAACTTTCTGTCATCGAAATGTGAGGAAAACTTGTTTTTTTAGCCACTTTTTGAGGTTTGCAAAGGATTCTGGGTAACAGAACCTGGTCAGAGCCCCGCGAGTCACCCCGTCTTGGATTCCCCTAGGTCTCTAGTTTTCAAAAATGTACAGGTTTGGTAGGTTTCCCTAGGTGCCGGCTGAGCTAGAGGCCAAAATCTACAGGTAGGCACTTTGCAAAAAACAGCTCTGTTTTCTGTGATGTGTCCAGGTTGTGTTTTGGGGCATTTCCTGTCGCGGGCGCTAGGCCTACCCACACAAGTGAGGTATCATTTTTATCGGGAGACTTGGGGGGACGCTGGGTGGAAGGAAATTTGAGGCTCCTCTCAGATTCCAGAACTTTCTGTCATCGAAATGTGAGGAAAACTTGTTTTTTTAGCCACTTTTTGAGGTTTGCAAAGGATTCTGGGTAACAGAACCTGGTCAGAGCCCCGCGAGTCACCCCATCTTGGATTCCCCTAGGTCTCTAGTTTTCAAAAATGTACAGGTTTGGTAGGTTTCCCTAGGTGCCGGCTGAGCTAGAGGCCAAAATCTACATGTAGGCCCTTTGCAAAAAACAGCTCTGTTTTCTGTGATGTGTCCACGTTGTGTTTTGGGGCATTTCCTGTCGCGGGCGCTAGGCCTACCCACACAAGTGAGGTATCATTTTTATCGGGAGACTTGGGGGGACGCTGGGTGGAAGGAAAATTGAGGCTCCTCTCAGATTCCAGAACTTTCTGTCATTGAAATGTGAGGAAAACTTGTTTTTTTAGCCACTTTTTGAGGTTTGCAAAGGATTCTGGGTAACAGAACCTGGTCAGAGCCCCGCGAGTCACCCCATCTTGGATTCCCCTAGGTCTCTAGTTTTCAAAAATGTACAGGTTTGGTAGGTTTCCCTATGTGCCGGCTGAGCTAGAGGCCATAATCTACAGGTAGGCACTTTGCAAAAAACAGCTCTGTATTTTGTCAAAAAATGGGATGTGTCCACGTTGTGTTTTGGGGCATTTCCTGTCGCGGGCGCTAGGCCTACCCACACAAGTGAGGTATCATTTTTATCGGGAGACTTGGGGGAACATAGAATAGCAAAACAAGTGTTATTGCCCCTTATCTTTCTCTACATTTTTTCCTTCCAAATATAAGAGAGTGTGTAAAAAAGACGTCTATTTGAGAAATGCCCTGCAATTCACATGCTAGTATGGGCACCTCGGAATTCAGAGATGTGCAAATAACCACTGCTCCTCAAAACCTTATCTTGATCCCATTTTGGAAATGCAAAGGTTTTCTTGATACCTCTTTTTCACTCTTGATATTTCAGCAAATGAATTGCTGTATACCCAGTATAGAATGAAAACCAACTGCAGGGTGCACCTCATTTATTGGCTCTGGGTACCTAGGGTTCTTGATGAACCTATAAGCCCTTTATATCCCCGCAACCAGAAGAGTCCAGCAGACAAAACGGTATATTGCTTTCAGAAATCTGACATCGCAGGAAAAAGTTACAGAGTAAAACATGAAGAAAAATGGCTGTTGTTTTCAGCTCAATTTCAATATTTTTTTATTTCAGCTATTATTTTCTGTAGGAAAACCTTGTTGGATCTACACAAATGACCCCTTGCTGAATTCAGAATTTTGTCTAGTTTTCAGAAACGTTTAGCTTTCCGGGATCCAGCATTGGTTTCACACCCATTCCTGTCACTAACTGGAAGGAGGTTGAAAGCACCAAAAATATTAAAAATGGGGTATGTCCCAGTAAAATGCCAAATTTGTGTTGGAAAATGTGGTTTTCCGATTCAAGTCTGCCCGTTCCTGAAAGGTGGGAAGATAGTGATTTCAGCACCAGAAACCCTTTGTTGATGGCATTTTCAGGGAAAAAACCACAAGCCTTCTTCGGCTGCCCTTTTTTCCCATTTTTTTGGAAAAAACGAAATTTTCACTGTATTTTGGCTATTTTCTTGGTCTCCTCCAGGGGAAACCACAAACTCTGGGTACCATTAGAATCCCTAGGATGTTGGAAAAAAAGGACGCAAATTTGGCGTGGTTAGCTTATGTGGACAAAAAGTTATGAAGCCCTAAGCGCGAACTACCCCAAATAGCCAAAAAAGGGCTCAGCACTGGGGGGGAAAAGGCCCAGCAGCTAAGAGGTTAAGTGCAGTGTAAAATGGCTGTGAAATAACGTGGACGTTATTTCACTCAGGCTGCAGTGGCAGGCCTGTGTAAGAATTGTCAGAGCTCCCTATGGGTGGCAAAAGAAATGCTGCAGCCCATAGGGATCTCCTGGAACCCCAATACCCTGGGTACCTCAGTACCATATAGTAGGGAATTATAAGGGTGTTCCAGTATGCCAATGTAAATTGGTAAAATTGGTCACTAGCCTGTTAGTGACAATTTGTAAAAAGAGAGCATAACCACTGAGGTTCTGGTTAGCAGAGCCTCAGTGAGACAGTTAGGCATCACACAGGGAACACATACCTATAGGTCACAAACTTATGAGCACTGGGGTCCTGACTAGCAGGGTCCCAGTGACACATAACAAACATACTGTAAACATAGGGTTTTCACTATGAGCACTGGGCCCTGGCTAGCAGGATATCAGTAAGACAGTGAAAACACCCTGACATACACTCACAAACAGGCCAAAAGTGGGGGTAACAAGGCTAGAAAGAGGCTACTTTCTCACACAACCCCCTCACCCCCAAACAAAGGACAATAAGGCTAACCTTGGCCAGTTGAGACTTTATTGTCTAAGTGGTGATAAGTAGAGAGTAGCTCTGCAATAGACTGGTTACTCCCTTTATCATCCACTATATGGTTACTTCCCTGTGGGGATGTAAACCACCCTGTTTGAAGTTTTTTAGCTAAGCAACAATGTGAAGATGTATTTTCAGAGTTTCTATCAGTAAGTTTTAGTTTAGAGCAGTGAGAATTGTCCACTGAACCTATTTGTAGTGATGAAAATGTCAGACAGGGATGCTGTCTCAATAAAGCCATAGCTGGGCAAAAACTTTGTCCATATGGCTGGAAGAGAGAACAGGGATGCTGTTTCTCTTGGGTTGGAGCAGGGCAGGGATGCTGTCCTATGAGCTCCACACTAGGGCAGGGATGCTGTCCTAAGTGTTGTGAGGCAGTGCAGAGTTTCTGCACTAAAGTTTCTCTGGGAGGGTTTGAGGGATGCTCCATGTTAACTAAAATGGTGCTCTTTTTCTCACCAATGTTAGTTATCCCACAGAGAGGTACTTCTACCTCAGGGAGTACAGCTTTGCCAGGTGATGCTTCCCTTGAAACAGGTCCCACCCCAGGAGAGGTTTCTCCCACCACAGGAATGGTATCCTGAATGGCAGGGTGGTTAGGGGATACTGTGATACCCTTTTTACCTGTTGATGGAGAGGGATCCTGAGTTTTCAGGCCTTCTCTCCTTTGCTTTTTCATTTCAGTAGAAATGAGAGGGAACAATTCCTCTGGGATGCCCAGCATGGCTGCATGGGCATAGAGCTCTACATCAGCCCAACCTGAGGCCTCTAGGTCATTACCTAAGAGACAGTCTACAGGTAAGCTAGGTGATACCACCACCTGCTTAGGGCCAGTAACTCCACCCCAACTAAACTGAATTATAGCTAAGGGAAGAAACTTAGTGGAGTTATGGACATCAATAATTTTATACTGTTGTTGTGTTGTTCAGGAGCCACTAGGTTTTCAGTCACCAAAGTGATACTGGCACCTGTGTCCCTGTAGGTCAAGGCCTCCACACCATTTATTGAAACTGTCTGCCTGTACTTATCCATTGTAAGGGGACAAGCAGCCAGTGTGGCAAGGCCAATGCCACTAGGTGTGACAGAAACTGTCTTGGGACTGAGTACCCCAGTTTCTATTATGGACCCATAAGTGAACCCAACTACACCCTTTGCTTGACTGTTGCCAGCAGTTCCACCACTAGTACCACTACTGCTAGGGGCACTAGAGCTTGATGTATTAATGGTGGTAGGCTCAGGGGGTTTACCTGGACAGGACTTATCCCCTGGCCTATGGTCTCTGTTTTTACACACAAAGCACCAAGGCTTTTTAATGTGTGCAGGTTGAGAAGAAGAGGAAGAATTTGTTTTCTGAAGAGTGTTTAAGATTTGAAGTGGGATCTTTGGTTTTACCCTTATCCCCATGCTTATCTTGAGATTTTTCACCATCTTTCTTCTTGCCATCCTTGTCACCACCTGTATGAACTTTTCTGTTCACTCTTGTTCTGACCCATTTGTCTGCCTTCTTTCCCAATTCTTGGGGAGAGGTCAGATCTGAGTCCACTAGATACTGGTGCAACAAATCAGACACACAATTATTAAGTATATGCTCTCTCAGGATTATGTTATATAGGCTTTCATAGTCAGTCACTTTACTGCCATGTAACCACCCCTCCAAGGCCTTCTCTGAATGGTCAACAAAGTCTACCCAGTCTTGTGAAGACTCCTTTTTGGTTTCTCTGAACTTCATCCTGTACTGTTCAGTGGTTAAGCCATAACCATCTAGGAGTGCATTCTTAAGAACTGCAAAATTATTGGCATCACTTTCTTTCACAGTAAGGAGCCTATCCCTTCCCTTTCCACTAAATGATAGCCATAGGATAGCAGCCCACTGCCTTTGAGGGACATCCTGTACAACACAGGCCCTCTCAAGTGCAGCAAACCACTTGTTAATGTAATCCCCCTCCTTCTAAGGGGGAACTATCTTGTGCAGATTCCTAGAATCATGCTCTTTTGCAGGATGACTATGGGGAATACTGCTGCTGCCACCATGGGTTTCTAAACCCAATTTCTGTCTTTCTCTTTCTACTTCTAAGGACTGCCTATCCAAATCCAGCTGTTGCTTCTTGAGCTTCAGTCTGGTTTGTTCCACTCTCAATCTATTGAGCTCCCTTTCTAACACTCTGTCATCAGGGTGGGTCATTCCTTGAAACAGAAGTATGGTGAGAATGAACAGACGGAGACCTGTCCCTAACAGATGGCACCCTAATAGCTTGACTAACAGAAACAGCACTTCTACTATGATGAGAAGGGATCCTCTTACTGTGATGTGAGACAACACTATCAGTATGGTGTGACTCTACATCAGTACCAGCTATGCTGGGTGGCTTGCTAGGGGGCAGGCTTGGAAGGTTCCCTCCCACCTCTTTTGCTAGGGGTGCCCCAGAATCAGAGTGGGAACCATTAGCTAACTTTTCAACAGTTGTGCCAGCTCTGGCCTTATCCTGTTCAACAAGCATATTCACTAACAGTTCTCTAGGGGGATTCTTCCCTACACTTAAACCTCTTTCTATGCAGAGACTCCTTGCTCCTTTCCAGCTAAGGTGATCATAAGCAAGTTTGGACAGATCAACAGTTTGGCCCGTGCCAGACATTTTAGAAAGTGTTTAAGTGATAGAAAAAGGAAGAAAACGTTTTTCAGAACTTTTAGAAAGACAGAAAAAAACTATTTTAAAACTTTTTAAGAACTTTTTAGAAAGTTAGAGGTACTTTTCAGCACTTTAGAAAAGAAGTGAGAAAAGAAATGCAAAACTTTTTGGTTAGGTGTACATACACTGAACTTGTTTTGTATATTTTTCTCTTATGAAAAGTACAATGACAAAAGTGGTAAGTAGTTACAGAGCACTTATCCCACCACTGCACAACCAATGTAGGAGGCTGGACTGGCTTGTAGTGAGTACCAAGGGGTACTTACACCTTGCACCAGGCCCAGTTATCCCTTATTAGTGTATAGGGTGTCTAGCAGCTTAGGCTGATAGATAATGGTAGCTTAGCAGAGCAGCTTAGGCTGAACTAGGAGACGAGTGAAGCTCCTACAGTACCACTAGTGTCATATGCACAATATCATAAGAAAACACAATACACAGATATACTAAAAATAAAGGTACTTTATTTTTATGACAATATGCCAAAAGTATCTCAGTGAGTACCCTCAGTATGAGGATAGCAAATATACACAAGATATATATACACAATACCAAAATATGCAGTAATAGTATTAGAAAACAGTGCAAACAATGTATAGTTACAATAGGATGCAATGGGGACACATAGGGATAGGGGCAATACAAACCATATACTCCAAAAGTGGAATGCGAACCACAAATGGACCCCAAACCTATGTGACCTTGTAGAGGGTCACTGGGACTGTAAGAAAACAGTGAGGGTTAGAAAAATAGCCCCCCCCAAGACCCTGAAAAGTGATTGCAAAGTGCACTAAAGTTCCCCAAAGGACATAGAAGTCGTGATAGGGGAATTCTGCAGGAAAGACACAAACCAGCAATGCAACAACAATGGATTTCCAGTCGAGGGTACCTGTGGAACAAGGGGACCAAGTCCAAAAGTCACAAGCAAGTCGGAGATGGGCAGATGCCCAGGAAATGCCAGCTGTGGGTGCAAAGAAGCTGCTACTGGACAGTAGAAGCTGAGGATTCTGCAGGAACAACAAGGGCTAGAGACTTCCCCTTTGGAGGATGGATCCCTTACGCCGTGGAGAGTCGTGCAAAAGTGTTTTCCTGAAGAAAGACCACCAACAAGCCTTGCTAGTTGCAAATCGTGCAGTTAGGGTTTTTGGATGCTGATGTGGCCCAGGAGGGACCAGGATGTCGCCAATTGCGTCTGGGGACAGAGGGGGCGTCGAGCAAGACAAGGAGCTCTCTCAGAAGCAGGCAGCACCCGCAGAAGTGCCGGAACAGGCACTACAAAGTGGAGTGAAATGGTGCTCACCCGAAGTTGCACAAAGGAGTCCAACGCCGCCGGAGGACAACTTAGGAGGTCGTGCAATGCAGGTTAGAGTGCCGTGGACCCAGACTGGACTGTGCACAAAGGATTTCCGCCGGAAGTGCACAGAGGCCGGAGTAGCTGCAAAAGTCACAGTTTCCAGCAATGCAGTCTGGCGTGGGGAGGCAAGGACTTACCTCCACCAAACTTGGACTGAAGAGTCACTAGACTGTGGCAGTCACTTGGACAGAGTTTCTGGATTCAAGGGACTTCGCTCGTCGTGCTGAGAGGAGACCCAAGGTACCGGTGATGCAGTTCTTTGGTGCCTGCGGTTGCAAGGGGACGATTCCGTCGACCCACAGGAGATTTTTTCGGAGCTTCTAGTGCAGAGAGGAGGCAGACTACCCCCACAGCATGCACCACCAGGAAAGCAGTCGAGAAGGCGGCAGGATCAGCGTTACAGAGTTGCAGTAGTCGTCTTTGCTACTTTGTTGCAGTTTTGCAGGCTTCCAGCGTGGTCAGCAGTCGATTCCTTGGCAGAAGGTGAAGGGAGAGATGCAGAGGAACTCGGATGAACTCTTGCATTGGTTATCTAAGGAATTCCCCAAAGCAGAGACCCTAAATAGCCAGAAAAGAGGGTTTGGCTACTTAGGAGAGAAGATAGGCTAGCAACACCTGAAGGAGCCTATCAGAAGGAGTCTCTGACGTCACCTGCTGGCCCTGGCCACTCAGAGCAGTCCAGTGTGCCAGCAGCACCTCTGTTTCCAAGATGGCAGAGGTCTGGAGCACACTGGAGGAGCTCTGGGCACCTCCCAGGGGAGGTGCAGGTCAGGGGAGTGGTCACTCCCCTTTCCTTTGTCCAGTTTCACGCCAGAGCAGGGCTGAGGGGTCCCTGAACCGGTGTAGACTGGCTTATGCAGAAATGGGCACCATGTGTGCCCATGAAAGCATTTCCAGAGGCTGGGGGAGGCTACTCCTCCCCTGCCTTCACACCATTTTCCAAAGGGAGAGGGTGTAACACCCTCTCTCTGAGGAAGTCCTTTGTTCTGCCTTCCTGGGCCAAGCCTGGCTGGACCCCAGGAGGGCAGAAACCTGTCTGAGGGGTTGGCAGCAGCAGCAGCTGCAGTGAAACCCCTGAAAAGGCAGTTTGGCAGTACCAGGGTCTGTGCTACAGACCCGTGGGATCATGGGATTGTACCAACAATGCCAGGATGGCATAGAGGGGGCAATTCCATGATCTTAGACATGTTATATGACCATATTCGGAGTTACCATTGTGAAGTTACACATAGGTAGTGATCTATATGTAGTGCACACGTGTAATGGTGTCCCCGCACTCACAAAGTCCGGGCAATTGGCCCTGAACAATGTGGGGGCACCTTGGCTAGTGGCAGGGTGCCCACACACTAAGTAACTTAGCACCCAACCTTTACCAGGTAAAGGTTAGACATATAGGTGACTTATAAGTTACTTAAGTGCAGTGTAAAATGGCTGAGAAATAACGTGGACGTTATTTCACTCAGGCTGCAGTGGCAGGCCTGTGTAAGAATTGTCAGAGCTCCCTATGGGTGGCAAAAGAAATGCTGCAGCCCATAGGGATCTTCTGGAACCCCAATACCCTGGGTACCTTAGTACCATATACTAGGGAATTATAAGGGTGTTCCAGTATGCCAATGTAAATTGGTAAAATTGGTCACTAGCCTGTTAGTGACAATTTGTAAAGAGAGAGCATAACCACTGAGGTTCTGGTTAGCAGAGCCTCAGTGAGACAGTTAGGCATCACACAGGGAACACATTCAGGCACACTTATGAGCACTGGGGCCCTGGCTGACAGGGTCCCAGTGACACATACAACTAAAACAACATATATACAGTGAAAAATGGGGGTAACATGCCAGGATGTGAGGTCATTAAGAGGGGCTGCAATGGAGCCATAGTTCTTAATGAACCTCCTGTAATACCCAGTGAGGCCTAGGAAGGCTCTCACCTGAGTCTGAGTAGTAGGGGGAACCCAATCTATAATAGTTTGGATTTTCCCCTGAAGTGGTGCAATCTGTTCCCCACCAACAAGGTGTCCCAGATAAACCACTTTCCCCTGGCCTATCTGGCACTTTGAAGCCTTGATAGTAAGCCCTGCCTTTTGCAGGGCCTCTAAAACTTTCCATAGGTGGACCAGGTGATCATCCCAACTGGAGCTAAAGACAGCTATATCGTCCAGATATGCTGCACTAAAAGCTTCCAGCCCTTGCAGGACTGTGTTCGCCAACCTCTGAAAAGTGGCAGGTGCATTTTTCAATCCAAAAGGCATTACTGTGAATTGGTAATGGCCTCCAATGGTTGAAAATGCAGTTTTAGGTTTAGCATCTTCTGATAATTTGATCTGCCAATACCCTGCAGTCAAATCAAAAGTGCTTAGATACTTGGCAGATGCCAGTGTATCTATGAGCTCATCTGCCCTGGGTATAGGGTGAGCATCAGTTTTGGTTACCTGGTTGAGACCTCTGTAGTCTACACAAAACCGCATTTCCTTCTTTCCATCTTTGGAATGGGGTTTTGGTACAAGTACCACAGGAGAAGCCCATGGACTTTCAGAGTGCTCAACCACTCCCAGTTCTAACATTTTCTGCACCTCTTGCTTTATGCAGTCTCTGACATGGTCAGGCTGCCTATAGATCTTACTTTTGACAGGCAAGCTGTCTCCAGTATCTATAGTGTGCTCACACCAAGAAGTGGTACCTGGCACAGTAGAGAAGAGTTCAGAAAACTGACCCAGGAGATTTATGCAATGATCTTTCTGCTCAGCACCAAAACAATCAGCCAAAACTACCCCTTCCACCAGAGCATCTTGTTCTGTGGAAGAGAAGAGATCAGGTAGAGGATCACTGTCTTCTTCCTGTCCCTCATCAGTTGCCATGAGCAGGGTGAGATCAGCCCTGTCATAGTAGGGTTTCAGGCGATTGACATGGAGCACCCTAAGGGGACTCCTGGCAGTGCCTAAGTCAACTAAGTAGGTGACTTCACCCTTTTTCTCAACAATTGTGTGGGGTCCACTCCATTTATCTTGGAGTGCTCTTGGGGCCACAGGCTCCATGACCAACTCTTTCTGCCCTGGTTGGTACTGAACCAAAACAGCCTTCTGGTCATGCCATAGCTTCTGGAGCTCTTGGCTGGCCTGAAGGTTTTTACTGGCCTTTTTCATATACTCAGCCATCCTTGATCTGAGGCCAAGTACATAATCCACAATATCTTGCTTTGGAGCTTTTAAAGGTTGTTCCCAACCCTCCTTGACAAGTGTTAGTGGACCCCTAACAGGGTGTCCAAAGAGGAGTTCAAAGGGGCTGAAGCCCACTCCTTTCTGGGGTACCTCCCTGTAGGCAAAAAGGAGGCATGGTAACAGGATATCCCATCTCCTGCGGAGTTTTTCAGGGAGACCCATAATCATGCCTTTGAGAGTTTTGTTCAATCTCTCCACCAGTCCATTTGTTTGTGGATGATAGGGTGTAGTGAACTTATAAGTCACACCGCACTCTTTCCACATGGCCTTCAAGTATGCAGACATGTGTAGGAGGCTGGACTGGCTTGTAGTGAGTACCAAGGGGTACTTGCACCTTGCACCAGGCCCAGTTATCCCTTATTAGTGTATAGGGTGTCTACCAGCTTAGGCTGATAGATAATGGTAGCTTAGCAGAGCAGCTTAGGCTGAACTAGGAGACGTGTGAAGCTACTACAGTACCACTTAGTGTCATATGCACAATATCATAAGAAAACACAAAACACAGTTATACTAAAAATAAAGGTACTTTATTTTTATGACAATATGCCAAAGTATCTTAGAGTGTACCCTCAGTGAGAGGATAGGAAATATACACAAGATATATATACACAATAGCAAAAATATGCAGTATAGTCTTAGAAAACAGTGCAAACAATGTATAGTTACAATAGGATGCAATGGGGAAACATAGGGATAGGGGCAACACAAACCATATACTCCAGAAGTGGAATGCGAACCACGAATGGACCCCAAACCTATGTGACCTTGTAGAGGGTCGCTGGGACTATTAGAAAATAGTGAGAGTTAGAAAAATAACCCTCCCCAAGACCCTGAAAAGTGAGTGCAAAGTGCACTAAAGTTCCCCTAAGGACAAAAGAGTCGTGTTAGAGGAATAATGCAGGAAAGACACAAACCAGCAATGCAACAACTGTGGATTTCCAATCTAGGGTACCTGTGGAACAAGGGGACCAAGTCCAAAAGTCACAAGCAAGTCGGAGATGGGCAGATGCCCAGGAAATGCCAGCTGCGGGTGCAAAGAAGCTTCGACTGGACAGAAGAAGCTGAGGTTTCTGCAGGAACAAAAAGGGCTAGAGACTTCCCCTTTGGTGGACGGATCCTGCTCGCCTTGGAGAGTCGTGCAGAAGTGTTTTCCCGCCGGAAGGACGCCAACAAGCCTTGCTACACGCAAATCGTGCGTTTGGCATTTTTGGATGCTGCTGGGGCCCAGGAGGGACCAGGAGATCGCAAATTGGACCTGCAGAGAGAGGGGACGTAGAGCAAGACAAAGAGCCCTCACTGAAGCAGGTAGCACCCGGAGAAGTGCCAGAAACAGGCACTACAAGGATGCGTGAAACGTGCTCGCCGAAGTTGCACAAAGGAGTCCCACGTCGCCGGAGACCAACTTAGAAAGTCGTGCAATGCAGGTTAGAGTGCCGTGGACCCAGGCTTGGCTGTGCACAAAGGATTTCCGCCGGAAGTGCACAGGGGCTGGAGTAGCTGCAAAGTCGCGGTTCCCAGCAATGCAGCCCAGCGAGGTGCGGCAAGGACTTACCTCCACCAAACTTGGGCTGAAGAGTCACTGGACTGTGGGGGTCACTTGGACAGCGTCGCTGGATTCGAGGGACCTCGCTCGTCGTGCTGAGAGGAGACCCAAGGGACCGGTAATGCAGCTTTTTGGTGCCTGCGGTTGCAGGGGGAAGATTCCGTCGACCCACGGGAGATTTCTTCGGAGCTTCTGGTGCAGAGAGGAGGCAGGCTACCCCCACAGCATGCACAAGCAGGAAAACAGTCGAGAAGGCGGCAGGATCAGCGTTACAGAGTTGCAGTAGTCGTCTTTGCTACTATGTTGCAGGTTTGCAGGCTTCCAGCGCGGTCAGCGGTCGTTTCCTTATCAGAAGGTGAAGAGGGAGATGCAGAGGAACTCGGATGAGCTCTTGCATTCGTTATCTAAAGTTTCCCCAGAGACAGAGACCCTAAATAGCCAGAAAAGAGGGTTTGGCTACCTAGGAGAGAGGAAAGGCTACTAACACCTGAAGGAGCCTATCAGCAGGAGTCTCTGACGTCACCTGGTGGCACTGGCCACTCAGAGCAGTCCAGTGTGCCAGCAGCACCTCTGTTTCCAAGATGGCAGAGGTCTGGAGCACACTGGAGGAGCTCTGGACACCTCCCAGGGGAGGTGCAGGTCAGGGGAGTGGTCACTCCCCTTTCCTTTGTCCAGTTTCGCGCCAGAGCAGGGGCTAAGGGGTCCCTGAACCGGTGTAGACTGGCTTATGCAGAATTGGGCACATCTGTGCCCAAGAAAGCATTTCCAGAGGCTGGGGGAGGCTACTCCTCCCCTGCCTTCACACCATTTTCCAAAGGGAGAGGGTGTCACACCCTCTCTCAGAGGAAGTTCTTTGTTCTGCCATCCTGGGCCAGGCCTGGCTGGACCCCAGGAGGGCAGCTGCCTGTCTGAGGGGTTGGCAGCAGCAGCAGCTGCAGTGAAACCCCAGGAAGGGCAGTCTGGCAGTACCAGGGTCTGTGCTACAGACCACTGGGATCATGGAATTGTACCAACAATGCCAGGATGGCATAGAGGGGGCCATTCCATGATCATAGACATGTTACATGGCCATATTCGGAGTTACCATGGTGAAGCTACATATAGGTAGTGACCTATATGTAGTGCACGCGTGTAATGGTGTCCCCGCACTCACAAAGTTCAGTGAATTGGCTCTGAACAATGTGGGGGCACCTTGGCTAGTGCCAGGGTGCCCTCACACTAAGTAACTTTGCACCTAACCTTTACCAGGTAAAGGTTAGACATATAGGTGACTTATAAGTTACTTAAGTGCAGTGTAAAATGGCTGTGAAATAACGTGGACGTTATTTCACTCAGGCTGCAGTGGCAGGCCTGTGTAAGAATTGTCAGAGCTCCCTATGGGTGGCAAAAGAAATGCTGCAGCCCATAGGGATCTCCTGGAACCCCAATACCCTGGGTACCTCAGTACCATATACTAGGGAATTATAAGGGTGTTCCAGTAAGCCAATGTAAATTGGTAAAAATGGTCACTAGCCTGTCAGTGACAATTTGGAAAGAAATGAGAGAGCATAACCACTGAGGTTCTGATTAGCAGAGCCTCAGTGAGACAGTTAGTCACTACACAGGTAACACATTCAGGCACACTTATGAGCACTGGGGCCCGGGTTACCAGGGTCCCAGTGACACATACAACTAAAACAACATATATACAGTGAAAAATGGGGGTAACATGCCAGGCAAGATGGTACTTTCCTACACAACCCCCCCCCAAACGAAGGACAATAAGACTAGCCATTACCTGATGAGTCTTCATTGTCTAAGTGGAAATATCTGGAGAGTCCATCTGCATTGGAGTGGCTACTCCCAGGTCTATGTTCCACTGTATAGTCCATTCCCTGTAGGGATATGGACCACCTCAACAATTTAGGATTTTCACCTTTCATTTGTTTTAGCCAAAGTAGAGGTTTGTGGTCTGTCTGAACAATGAAGTGAGTGCCAAACAGGTATGGCCTCAACTTCTTCAGAGCCCAGACCACAGCAAAGGCCTCCCTCTCAATGGCAGACCAACGCTTTTCTCTAGGGGTCAACCTCCTACTAATAAAAGCAACAGGTTGATCCTGGCCCTCAGAATTAAGTTGTGATAGGACTGCCCCTACTCCTAATTCAGATGCATCAGTTTGGACATAGAATTATTTAGAGTAACAAGGGCTTTTCAGGACAGGTGCAGAGCACATGGCCTGCTTCAGCTCCTCAAAAGCTTTCTGACAGCTTGCTGTCCATAATACCTTTTTAGGCATTTTCTTGGATGTGAGGTCATTAAGAGGGGCTGCAATGGAGCCATAGTTCTTAATGAACCTCCTGTAATACCCAGTGAGGCCTAGGAAGGCTCTCACCTGAGTCTGAGTGGTAGGGGGAACCCAATCAATAATAGTTTGGATTTTCCCCTGAAGTGGTGCAATCTGTTCCCCACCAACAAGGTGTCCCAGATAAACCACCTTACCCTGCCCTATCTGGCACTTTGAAGCCTTGATAGTGAGGCCTGCCTTTTGCAGAGCCTCCAAAACTTTCCAAAGGTGGACCAGGTGATCATCCCAGCTGGAGCTAAAGACAGCTATATCATCCAAATATGCTGCACTGAAAGCTTCCAGCCCTTTACAGGACTGATGCCAGTGTATCTATAAGCTCATCTGCCCTGGGTATAGGGTGAGCATCAGTTTTGGTTACCAAGTTGAGATCTCTATAGTCTACACAAAACCTAATTTCCTTCTTTCCATCTTTAGAATTGGGTTTTGGTACCAGTACCACAGGAGAAGCCCATGGACTGTCAGAGTGCTCAACCACTCCTAGTTCCAACATTTTCTGAACTTCTTGCTTTATGCAGTCCCTGACATGGTCAGGCTGCCTATAGATCTTACTTTTGACAGGTAAACTGTCTCCAGTATCTATAGTGTGCTCACACCAAGAAGTGGTGTCTGGCACAATGGAGAAGAGTTCTGAAAATTGTCCTAGGAGATTTATGCAATTATCTTTCTGCTCAGCAGTAAGACAATCAGCCAAAACTACACCTTCCACAAGAGCATCTTGTTCTGTGGAAGAGAAGAGATCAGGTAGAGGATCACTGTCTTCTTCCTGTCCCTCATCTGTTGCCATGAGCAGGGTGAGATCAGCCATGTCATAGTAGGGTTTCAGGCGGTTGACATGGAGCACCCTAAGGGGACTCCAGGCAGTGCCTAAGTCAACCAAGTAGGTGACTTCACCCTTCTTTTCAACAATTGTGTGGGGTCCACTCCATTTATCTTGGAGTGCTCTTGGGGCCACAGGCTCCAAGACCCACACTTTCTGCCCTGGTTGGTACTGAACCAAAACAGCCTTCTGATCATGCCATTGCTTCTGGAGCTCTTGGCTGGCCTGAAGGTTTTTACTGGCCTTTTTCATGTACTCAGCCATCCTTGATGTGAGGCCAAGTACATAATCCACAATATCCTGCTTAGGAGCTTTTAAAGGTTGTTCCCAACCCTCCTTTACAAGTGTGAGTGGACCCCTAACAGGGTGTCCAAAAAGAAGTTCAAAGGGGCTGAAGCCCACTCCTTTCTGGGGTACCTCCCTGTAGGCAAAAAGGAGGCATGGTAGAAGGATATCCCATCTCCTGCTGAGTTTTTCAGGGAGTCCCATAATCATGCCTTTGAGAGTTTTATTAAATCTCTCCACCAGTCCATTTGTTTGTGGATGATAGGGTGTTGTGAACTTGTAAGTTACACCACACTCCTTCCACATGGCCTTTAAGTATGCAGACATGAAATTGCTTCCTCTGTCTGATACTACTTCCTTTGGGAAGCCCACTCTGGAAAATATTCCCAGGAGGGCCTTTGCCACTGCAGGAGCTGTAGTGGTCCTTAAAGGAATAGCTTCAGGATATCTTGTGGCATGGTCCACTACCACCAAGATAAACCTATTGCCTGAAGCAGTAGGAGGGTCAAGGGGGCCAACTATGTCAACCCCTACCCTTTCAAAGGGAACCCCAACCACTGGCAGTGGGATAAGGGGTGCCTTTGGAGTGCCACCTGTCTTGCCACTGGCTTGACAGGTTTCACAGGACTTACAAAATTATTTTGTGTCCTCAGACATCCTAGGCCAATGAAACAATGGAACCAATCTGTCCCAAGTTTTCATTTGACCCAGGTGCCCAGCCAGGGGAATGTCATGTGCCAGTGTTAGGAGGAACTTTCTGTACTCCTGAGGAATCACTAATCTCCTGGCAGCTCCAGGTTTAGGATCCCTATGCTCAGTGTACAAGAGGTTGTCCTCCCAGTAAACTCTGTGAGAGTCACTGACATCCCCATTAGCCTGTTTGACAGCTTGCTGTCTGAGACCCTCTAATGTGGGACAGGTTTGCTGTGCCACACTCAGCTCCTCTCTGGCAGGCCCCGCTTCACCCAAAAGCTCAGCAGTGTCTGCTTCCAGCTCCTCTGGTGTAGGTTCTGCACAGGGAGGGAATTCTTCTTCCTCAGAATTAGAATCCACTGTAGAGGGAGGGGTAGTAGGAAGTGGTTTGCTTCTACTAGCCCTAGCTTTAGGGAGCACTTGGTCCATTGTTCCAGGATCCAAGCTTCCCTGTCCTTTTTGCTTTTTGGCCTGAGCCCTTGTCAAAGCAAAAATATGCCCTGGGATGCCCAGCATTGCTGCATGGGCCTCCAACTCCACATCTGACCAAGCTGATGTCTCCAAATCATTCCCTAATAGACAGTCTACAGGTAAATCTGAAGCTACCACAACTTTCTTTGGACCAGTTACCCCCCCCCCAGTTGAGATTTACAACAGCCATGGGGTGGCTTTGTGTTATGTTGTGAGCATCGGTTACTTGGTACTGGTGTCCAAGTATGTGTTGTTCAGGGAGCACACGTTTCTCAATCACCATTGTGACACTGGCACCTGTGTCCCTGTAGGCCTGGACCTCAACACCATTTATTAGGGTTAGTTGCTTGTACTTCTCCAAGTTATGGGGGCAAGCAACCAAAGTGGCTAAATCAATAGCCCCTTCAGAGACTAAAGTAGCCTCTGTGGTCTCCCTAATCAGACCAACCCCAACTAAATTACCAAAAGTGAGCCCAGCTACTCCCTTGGATTGGCTATTAGTAGGTTTGCTCCCACCACCACTGCTATTAGTAGGGACACTAGGTGTAGCAGTAGGGGTTGTAGTGGTAGGAGCTGTGGTGCCTTTCTTTGGACAACTGGGATCTGTTGTCCAATGGCCTTTTATTTTACATAAATAGCACCATGGTTTCTTTTCCTTGTTCTGATTAAAGGAGGATTTGGACCCACCACCCCCACCAGAGTGTTTTTGTGGGCCTGATGAAGACTCATTTTTAGATTTGTCCCCACCCTTGTCAGAAGACTTACCATCCTTCTTTTTGTTGCCATCTTTGTCACCCCCTGTATGAACTTTTCTATTCACTCTTGTTCTGACCCATTTGTCTGCCTTCTTTCCCAATTCTTGGGGAGAGGTCAGATCAGAGTCCACCAAGTACTGGTGCAACAAATCAGACACACAATTATTAAGAATATGCTCTCTCAGGATCATGTTATACAGGCTGTCATAATCAGTAACTTTACTGCCATGTAACCACCCCTCCAAGGCCTTCACTGCCTGGTCAATGAAATCAACCCAGTCTTGTGAAGACTCCTTTTTGGTCTCTTTGAACTTTATCCTGTACTGTTCAGTGGTTAAGCCATAACCATCCAGGACTGCATTCTTAAGAACTTGGAAATTATTAGCATCATTTTCTTTTACAGTAAGGAGCCTATCCCTACCTTTTCCAGTAAATGATAGCCATAGGATAGCAGCCCACTGCTTTTGAGGGACATCCTGTACAGCACAGGCCCTCTCAAGTGCAGCAAACCACTTGTTAATGTCATCCCCCTCCTTATAAGGGGGAACTATCTTGTGCAGATTCCTGGAATCATGCTCTTTTGCAGGATGACTATGGGGAATACTGCTGCTGCCACCATGGGTATCTAAACCCAACTTCTGTCTTTCCCTCTCTACTTCTAAAGACTGTCTATCCAAATCCAGCTGTTGCTTCTTGAGCTTCAGTCTGGTTTGTTCCACTCTCAATCTATTGAGCTCCCTTTCTAACAATCTGTCATCAGGGTGGGTGGGAGGGACATTTCTAGATACAGAGGTATGATGGGAATGAACAGAAGGAGACCTGTCCCTTACAGAGGGCACCCTAACAGCTTGGCTACCAGTATAATGTGAGAGCACACCATTAGTATGGTGTGATTCAACCTCTGTACCAACTATGCTAGACTGTCTAGTAATGGGCAGGCTGAGAAGTTTCTTTCCTGAACCTTTTCCTGGGGGAGTCCCTGGATCAGATTGAGAACCATTAGCTACTTTTTCTACAGATTGGGCACTTATGGCCTTATCCTGTACTCTAAGCATATTAATTAACAGTTCTAAGGAAGGATTCTTCCCTACACTCAAACCTCTCTCTATGCAGAGACTCCTTGCTCCTTTCCAGCTAAGGTGATCATATGCAAGTTTGGACAGTTCAACATTTTTTCCTGTGCCAGACATTTTTAGAGAGAGTTAAAGTGATAGGAAAAGAGAAAAAAGTTTTCAGAACTTTTTGGAAAGACAGAAAAAAACTTTTTTATACTTTTAAGAACTTTTTGAAAGTTTAGAAGTACTTTTCAGCACTTAGAAAAGAGTGAAAAGAGGAAATGCAAAACTGTTTGGCTATGTGTATATACACTGACCTTGTTTTGTATATTTTTCTCTTATGAAAAGTACAATGACAAGAGTGGTAAGTAGTCTCAAGCACTTATCCCACCACTGCACAACCAATGTAGGAGGCTGGACTGGCTTGTAGTGAGTACCAAGGGGTACTTGCACCTTGCACCAGGCCCAGTTATCCCTTATTAGTGTATAGGGTGTCTAGCAGCTTAGGCTGATAGATAATGGTAGCTTAGCAGAGCCGCTTAGGCTGAACTAGGAGACGTGCGAAGCTACTACAGTACCACTTAGTGTCATATGCACAATATCATAAGAAAACACAATACACAGTTATACTAAAAATAAAGGTACTTTATTTTTATGACAATATGCCAAAGTATCTTAGAGTGTACCCTCAGTGAGAGGATAGGAAATATACACAAGATATATATACACAATAGCAAAAATATGCAGTATAGTCTTAGAAAACAGTGCAAACAATGTATAGTTACAATAGGATGCAATGGGGAAACATAGGGATAGGGGCAACACAAACCATATACTCCAGAAGTGGAATGAGAACCACGAATGGACCCCAAACCTATGTGACCTTGTAGAGGGTCGCTGGGACTATTAGAAAATAGTGAGAGTTAGAAAAATAACCCTCCCCAAGACCCTGAAAAGTGAGTGCAAAGTGCACTAAAGTTCCCCTAAGGACAAAAGAGTTGTGTTAGAGGAATAATGCAGGAAAGACACAAACCAGCAATGCAACAACTGTGGATTTCCAATCTAGGGTACCTGTGGAACAAGGGGACCAAGTCCAAAAGTCACAAGCAAGTCGGAGATGGGCAGATGCCCAGGAAATGCCAGCTGCGGGTGCAAAGAAGCTTCGACTGGACAGAAGAAGCTGAGGTTTCTGCAGGAACGAAAAGGGCTAGAGACTTCCCCTTTGGTGGACGGATCCCTCTCGCCTTGGAGAGTCATGCAGAAGTGTTTACCCGCCGGAAGGACGCCAACAAGCCTTGCTACACGCAAATCTTGCGTTTGGCGTTTTTGGACGCTGCTGGGGCCCAGGAGGGACCAGGAGGTCGCAAATTGGACCTGCAGAGAGAGGAGACGTCGAGCAAGACAAAGAGCCCTGACTGAAGCAGGTAGCACCCGGAGAAGTGCCAGAAACAGGCACTACGAGGATGCGTGAAACGGTGCTCGCCGAAGTTGCACACAGGAGTCCCACGTCGCCGGAGACCAACTTAGAAAGTCGTGCAATGCAGGTTAGAGTGCCGTGGACCCAGGCTTGGCTGTGCACAAAGGATTTCCGCCGGAAGTGCACAGGGGCCGGAGTAGCTGCAAAGTCGCGGTTCCCAGCAATGCAGCCCAGCGAGGTGCGGCAAGGACTTACCTCCACCAAACTTGGGCTGAAGAGTCACTGGACTGTGGGGGTCACTTGGACAGCGTCGCTGGATTCGAGGGACCTCGCTCGTTGTGCTGAGAGGAGACCCAAGGGACCGGTAATGCAGCTTTTTGGTGCCTGCGGTTGCAGGGGGAAGATTCCGTCGACCCACGGGAGATTTCTTCGGAGCTTCTGGTGCAGAGAGGAGGCAGGCTACCCCCACAGCATGCACAAGCAGGAAAACAGTCGAGAAGGCGGCAGGATCAGCGTTACAGAGTTGCAGTAGTCGTCTTTGCTACTATGTTGCAGGTTTGCAGGCTTCCAGCGCGGTCAGCGGTCGTTTCCTTATCAGAAGGTGAAGAGGGAGATGCAGAGGAACTCGGATGAGCTCTTGCATTCGTTATCTAAAGTTTCCCCAGAGACAGAGACCCTAAATAGCCAGAAAAGAGGGTTTGGCTACCTAGGAGAGAGGAAAGGCTACTAACACCTGAAGGAGCCTATCAGCAGGAGTCTCTGACGTCACCTGGTGGCACTGGCCACTCAGAGCAGTCCAGTGTGCCAGCAGCACCTCTGTTTCCAAGATGGCAGAGGTCTGGAGCACACTGGAGGAGCTCTGGACACCTCCCAGGGGAGGTGCAGGTCAGGGGAGTGGTCACTCCCCTTTCCTTTGTCCAGTTTCACGCCAGAGCAGGGGCTAAGGGGTCCCTGAACCGGTGTAGACTGGCTTATGCAGAATTGGGCACATCTGTGCCCAACAAAGCATTTCCAGAGGCTGGGGGAGGCTACTCCTCCCCTGCCTTCACACCATTTTCCAAAGGGAGAGGGTGTCACACCCTCTCTCAGAGGAAGTTCTTTGTTCTGCCATCCTGGGCCAGGCCTGGCTGGACCCCAGGAGGGCAGCTGCCTGTCTGAGGGGTTGGCAGCAGCAGCAGCTGCAGTGAAACCCCAGGAAGGGCAGTCTGGCAGTACCAGGGTCTGTGCTACAGACCACTGGGATCATGGAATTGTACCAACAATGCCAGGATGGCATAGAGGGGGCCATTCCATGATCATAGACATGTTACATGGCCATATTCGGAGTTACCATGGTGAAGCTACATATAGGTAGTGACCTATATGTAGTGCACGCGTGTAATGGTGTCCCCGCACTCACAAAGTTCAGTGAATTGGCTCTGAACAATGTGGGGGCACCTTGGCTAGTGCCAGGGTGCCCTCACACTAAGTAACTTTGCACCTAACCTTTACCAGGTAAAGGTTAGACATATAGGTGACTTATAAGTTACTTAAGTGCAGTGTAAAATGGCTGTGAAATAACGTGGACGTTATTTCACTCAGGCTGCAGTGGCAGGCCTGTGTAAGAATTGTCAGAGCTCCCTATGGGTGGCAAAAGAAATGCTGCAGCCCATAGGGATCTCCTGGAACCCCAATACCCTGGGTACCTCAGTACCATATACTAGGGAATTATAAGGGTGTTCCAGTAAGCCAATGTAAATTGGTAAAAATGGTCACTAGCCTGTCAGTGACAATTTGGAAAGAAATGAGAGAGCATAACCACTGAGGTTCTGATTAGCAGAGCCTCAGTGAGACAGTTAGTCACTACACAGGTAACACATTCAGGCACACTTATGAGCACTGGGGCCCTGGGTTACCAGGGTCCCAGTGACACATACAACTAAAACAACATATATACAGTGAAAAATGGGGGTAACATGCCAGGCAAGATGGTACTTTCCTACAACATGAAATTGCTTCCCCTGTCTGATACTACTTCCTTTGGGAAGCCCACCCTGGAAAATATTCCCAGGAGGGCCTTTGCCACTGCAGGAGCTGTAGTGGTCCTTAAAGGAATAGCTTCAGGATATCTTGTGGCATGGTCCACTACCACCAAGATAAACCTATTGCCTGAAGCAGTAGGAGGGTCAAGGGGGCCAACAATGTCAACCCCTACCCTTTCAAAGGGAACCCCAACCACAGGCAGTGGAATAAGGGGTGCCTTTGGAGTTCCACCTGTCTTGCCACTGGCTTGACAGGTTTCACAGGACTTACAAAAATCTTTTGTGTCTTCAGACATCCTAGGCCAATGAAACAAGGGAACAAGCCTGTCCCAAGTTTTCATTTGTCCCAGATGCCCAGCTAGGGGAATGTTGTGTGCAAGAGTTAGGAGGAACTTTCTGTACTCCTGAGGAATCACTAATCTCCTGGCAGCTCCAGGTTTAGGATCCCTATGCTCAGTGTACAAGAGGTTGTCCTCCCAGTAAACTCTGTGAGAGTCACTGACATTCCCATTAGCCTGTTTGACAGCTTGCTGTCTTAGACCCTCTAATGTGGGACAGGTTTGCTATGCCACACTCAGCTCCTCCCTGGCAGGCCCTCCTTCACCCAAAAGCTCAGCAGTGTCTGCTTCAAGCTCCTCTGGTGTAGGTTCTGCACAGGGAGGGAATTCTTCTTCCTCAGAAGTTGAATCCACTGTAGAGGGAGGGATAGTAGGAAGTGGTTTGCTTCTACTAGCCGTATCTTTAGGGAGCACTTGGTCCATTGTTCCAGGATCCAAGCTTCCCTGTCCTTTTTGCTTTTTGGCCTGAGCCCTGGTTAAAGCACAAATATGCCCTGGGATGCCCTGCATTGCTGCATGGGCCTCCAACTCCACATCTGACCAAGCTGATGTCTCCAAATCATTTCCTAGTAGACAGTCTACAGGTAAATCTGAGGCTACCACAACTTTATTTGGACCAGTTACCCCCCCCCAGTTGAGATTTACAACAGCCATGGGGTGGCTAAGTGTGTTGTTGTGAGCATCGGTTACTTGGTACTGGTGACCAAGTAGGTGTTGTTCAGGGTGGACCAGTTTCTCTATCACCATTGTGACACTGGCACCTGTGTCCCTGTAGGCCTGAACCTCAACACCATTTATTAGGGGTAGTTGCTTGTACTTATCCATGTTAAGGGGACAAGCAACCAAGGTGGCTAAATCTATAGCCCCCTCAGAGACTAACACAGCCTCTGTGGTCTCCCTAATCAGACCAACCCCAACTAAGTTACCAAAAGTGAGCCCAGCTACTCCCTTGGATTGGCTATTAGTAGGTTTGCTCCCACCACCACTGCTATTAGTAGCGACACTAGGTGTAGCAGTAGGGGTTGTAGTGGTAGGAGGCTTGGTGCTTTTCTTTGGACAACTGGGATCTGTTGTCCAATGGCCTTTTATTTTACATAAATAGCACCATGGTTTCTTTTCTTTGTTTTGATTAGAAGAGGATTTGGGCCCACCACCCCCACCAAAGTGTTTTTGTGGGCCTGATGAAGACTCATTTTTAGATTTGTCCCCACCCTTGTCAGAAGACTTACCATCCTTCTTCTTGTTGCCATCTTTGTCACCACCTGTATGAACTTTTCTGTTCACCCTTGTTCTGACCAATTTGTCTGCCTTCTTTCCCAATTCTTGGGGAGAGGTCAGATCAGAGTCCACCAAGTACTGGTGCAACAAATCAGACACACAATTATTAAGAATATGCTCTCTCAGGATCAAGTTATACAGGCTGTCATAATCAGTAACTTTACTGCCATGTAACAACCCCTCCAAGGCCTTCACTGAATGGTCAATGAAATCAACCCAGTCTTGTGAAGACTCCTTTTTGGTTTCTCTGAACTTTATCCTGTATTGTTCAGTGGTTAAGCCATAACCATCCAGGAGTGCATTCTTAAGAACTTTGTAATCATTGGCTTCACTTTCTTTCACAGTAAGGAGCATATCCCTACCTTTTCCACTAAATGATAGCCATAGGATAGCAGCCCACTGCCTTTGAGGGACATCCTGTACAGCACAGGCCCTCTCAAGTGCAGCAAACCACTTGTTAATGTCATCCCCCTCCTTATAAGGGGGAACTATCTTGTGCAGATTCCTGGAATCATGCTCTTTTGCAGGATGACTATGGGGAATACTGCTGCTGCCACCATGGGTTTCTAAACCCAGTTTCTGTCTCTCCTTCTCTACTTCTAAAGTCTGTCTATTCAAATCCAGCTGTTGCTTCTTGAGCTTTAGTCTGGTTTGTTCCACTCTCAATCTATTGAGCTCCCTTTCTAACAATCTGTCATCAGGGTGGGTGGGTGGGACATGTCTTGAAACAGGAGTATGATGAGAATGGACAGAAGGAGACCTGTCCCTTACAGAAGGCACCCTAACAGCTTGGTTAACAGAAACATCACTTCTACTGTGGTGAGAATGAATGCTCTTGCTATGATGTGAGACAACACTATCTGTATGGTGTGACTCTACATCAGTACCAATTATGCTAGACTGTCTAGTAATGGGCAGGCTCTGAAGTTTCTTTCCTGAATCTTTTCCTAGGGGAGTCCCTGGATCAGATTGGGAACCATTAGCTACTTTTTCAACAGATGGGGCCCTTTTGGCCTTATCTTGTTCTCTAAGCATGTTAAGCAATAATTCCAAAAAAGGATTCTTCCCTACACTCAACCCTCTTTCTATACAGAGACTCCTTGCTCCTTTCCAGCTAAGGTGGTCATATGCAAGTTTGGACAGATCAACATTTTGGCCTATGCCAGACATTTTTAGAAAGAGTTTAAGTGATAGAAAAAGAGAAAAAAGTTTTCAGAGCTTTTAGAAAGACAGAAAAAAAAACCTTTAAAACGTTTTAAGAACTTTTAGAAAGTTTAGAAGTACTTTTCAGCACTTTAGAAAAGAGTGAAAAGAGGAAATGCAAAACTTTTTAGTTATGTGTACACACACTGAACTTGTTTTGTATATTTTTCTCTTATGAAAAGTACAATGACAAGAGTGGTAAGTAGTCTCAAAGCACTTATCCCACCGCTGCACAACCAATGTAGGAGGCTGGACTGGCTTGTAGTTAGTACCAAGGGGTACTTGCACCTTGCACCAGGCCCAGTTATCCCTTATTAGTGTATAGGGTGTCTAGTAGCATAGGCTGATAGATAATGGTAGCTTAGCAGAGCAGCTTAGGCTGAACTAGGAGACGAGTGAAGCTCCTACAGTACCACTAGTGTCACTTGCACAATATCATAAGAAAACACAATACCCAGATATACTAAAAATAAAGGTACTTTATTTTTATGACAATATGCCAAAGTATCTCAGAGTTTACCCTCAGTATGAGGATAGCAAATATACACAAGATATATGTACACAATACCAAAAATATGCAGTATAGTCTTAGAAAACAGTGCAAACAATGTATAGTTACAATAGGATGCAATGGGGACACATAGGGATAGGGGCAACACAAACCATATACTCCAAAAGTGGAATGCGAACCACAAATGGACCCCAAACCTATGTGACCTTGTAGAGGGTCGCTGGGACTGTAAGAAAACAGTTAGGGTTAGAAAAATAGCCCACCCCAAGACCCTGAAAAGTGAGTGCAAAGTGCACTAAAGTTCCCCAAAGGACATAGAAGTCGTGATAGGGGAATTCTGCAGGAAAGACACAAACCAGCAATGCAACAACGATGGATTTCCAGTCGAGGGTGCCTGTGGAACAAGGGGACCAAGTCCAAAAGTCACAAGCAAGTCGGAGATGGGCAGATGCCCAGGAAATGCCAGCTGTGGGTGCAAAGAAGCTGCTACTGGACAGTAGAAACTGAGGATTCTGCAAGAACGACAAGGGCTAGCGACTTCCCCTTTGGAGGATGGATCCCTCACGCCGTGGAGCGTCGTGCAGAAGTGTTTTCCTGAAGAAAGACCGCCAACAAGCCTTGCTAGCTGCAACTCGTGCGGTTAGCGTTTTTGGATGCTGCTGTGGCCCAGGAGGGACCAGGATGTCGCCAATTGCGTCAGGGGACAGAGGGGACATCAAGCAAGACAAGGAGCCCTCTCAGCAGCAGGCAGCACCTGGAGAAGTGCCAGAAACAGGCACTACGAGGATGCGTGAAACGGTGCTCACCCGAAGTCGCACAAAGGAGTCCCAAGTCGCCGGAGACCAACTTAGAAAGTCGTGCAATGCAGGTTAGAGTGTCGTGGACCCAGGCTCAGCTGTGCACAAAGGATTTTCGCCGGAAGTGCACAGAGGCCGGAGTAGCTGCAAAAGTCGCGGTTCCCAGCAATGCAGTCTGGTGTGGGGAGGGAAGGACTTACCTCCACCAAACTTGGACTGAAGAGTCACTGGACTATGGGAGTCACTTGGACACAGTTGCTGGATTCAAGGGACCTCGCTCGTCGTGCTGAGAGGAGACCCAGGGGACCGGTGATGCAGTTCTTTGGTGCCTGCGGTTGCAGGGGGACGATTCCGTCGACCCACGGGAGATTTCTTCGGAGCTTCTAGTGCAGAGAGGAGGCAGACTACCCCCACAGCATGCACCACCAGGAAAACAGTCGAGAAGGCGGCAGGATCAGCGTTACAGAGTTGCAGTAGTCGTCTTTGCTACTATGTTGCAGTTTTGCAGGCTTCCAGCGCGGTCAGCAGTCGATTCCTTGGCAGAAGGTGAAGAGAGAGATGCAGAGGAACTCGGATGAGCTCTTGCATTCGTTATCTAAAAAATCCCCAGAGACAGAGACCCTAAATAGCCAGAAAAGAGGGTTTGGCTACCTGGGAGAGAGGAAAGGCTAGCAACACCTGAAGGAGCCTATCAGAAGGAGTCTCTGACGTCACCTGGTGGCACTGGCCACTCAGAGCAGTCCAGTGTGCCAGCAGCACCTCTGTTTCCAAGATGGCAGAGGTCTGGAGCACACTGGAGGAGCTCTGGACACCTCCCATGGGAGGTGCAGGTCAGGGGAGTGGTCACTCCCCTTTCCTTTGTCCAGTTTCGCGCCAGAGCAGGGCTAAGGGGTCCCTGAAGCAGTGTAGACTGGCTTATGCAGAAATCGGCACCATCTGTGCCCATGAAAGCATTTCTAGAGGCTGGGGGAGGCTACTCCTCCCCTGCCTTCACACCATTTTCCAAAGGGAGAGGGTGTAACACCCTCTCTCAGAGGAAGTCCTTTGTTCTGCCATCCTGGGACAAGCCTGGCTTGACCCCAGGAGGGCAGAAACCTGTCTGAGGGGTTGGCAGCAGCAGCAGCTGCAGTGAAACCCCAGGAAAGGCAGGTTTGGCAGTACCAGGGTCTGTGCTACAGACCACTGGGATCATGGGATTGTGCCAACTATGCCAGGATGGCATAGAGGGGGAATTCCATGATCATAGACATGTTACATGGCCATATTCGGAGTTACCATTGTGAAGCTACATATAGGAAGTGACCTATATGTAGTGCACGCGTGTAATGGTGTCCCCGCACTCACAAAGTCCGGGGAATCGGCCCTAAACAATGTGGGGGCACCTTGGCTAGTGCCAGGGTGCCCTCACACTAAGTAACTTTGCACCTAACCTTTACCAGGTAAAGGTTATACATATAGGTGACTTATAAGTTACTTAAGTGCAGTGTAAAATGGCTGTGAAATAACGTGGACGTTATTTCACTCAGGCTGCAGTGGCAGGCCTGTGTAAGAATTGTCAGAGCTCCCTATGGGTGGCAAAAGAAATGCTGCAGCCCATAGGGATCTCCTGGAACCCCAATACCCTGGGTACCTCAGTACCATATACTAGGGAATTATAAGGGTGTTCCAGTAAGCCAATGTAAATTGGTAAAATTGGTCACTAGCATGTGTAGGAGGCTGGACTGGCTTGTAGTGAGTACCAAGGGGTACTTGCACCTTGCACCAGGCCCAGTTATCCCTTACATTGGTTGTGCAGTGGTGGGATAAGTGCTTGAGACTACTTACCACTCTTGTCATTGTACTTTTCATAAGAGAAAAATATACCAAACAAGGTCAGTGTATATACACATAGCCAAAAAGTTTTGCATTTCCTCTTTTCACTCTTTTCTAAGTGCTGAAAAGTACTCCTAAACTTTCAAAAAGTTCTTAAAAGTTTAAAAAGTTTTTTCTGTCTTTCCAAAAAGTTCTGAAAACTTTTTTCTCTTTGTCTATCACTTTAACTCTCTCTAAAAATGTCTGGCACAGGCCAAAGTGTTGATCTGTCCAAACTTGCATATGACAACCTTAGCTGGAAAAGAGCAAGGAGTCTCTGTATAGAGAGAGGTTTGAGTGTAGGGAAGAATCCTTCCTTGGAACTGTTACTTAACATGCTTAGAGAACAGGATAAGGCCATAGGTGCCCCATCTGTTGAAAAAGTACCTAATAGTTCCCAATCTGATTCAGGGACTCCCCCAGGAAAAGATTCAGGAAAGAAACTTCCTAGCCTGCCCATTACTAGACAGTCTAGCATAGATGGTAATGATGATGAGCCACACCATAGAAATAGTGTTGTCTCACATCATAGCAAAAGCATATATTCTCACCATACTGGTAGTAATGTTTCTGTAAACCAAGCTGTTAGGGTGGCTCCTGTAAGGGACAGGTCTCCTTCTGTTCATTCCCATCATAGCTCTGTTTCTAGAAATGTCCCTCCCACCAACCCTGATGACAGAATGTTAGAGAGGGAACTCAATAAGTTGAGGGTGGAACAAACCAGACTGAAGCTTAAAAAGCAACAGCTGGATTTGGATAGACAGTCTTTTGAATTAGAGAAGGAAAGACAGAAGTTGGGTTTAGATACCCATGGTGGCAGCAGCAGTATTCCCCATAGTCATCCTGCAAAAGAGCATGATTCCAGGAATCTGCACAAGATAGTTCCCCCTTATAAGGAGGGGGATGACATTAACAAGTGGTTTGCTGCACTTGAGAGGGCCTGTGTTGTACAGGATGTCCCTCAAAGGCAGTGGGCTGCTATCCTATGGCTATCATTTAGTGGAAAAGGTAGGGATAGGCTCCTTACTGTGAAAGAAAATGATGCTAACAATTTCCAAGTTCTTAAGAATGCACTCCTGGATGGTTATGGCTTAACCACTGAACAGTACAGGATAAAGTTCAGAGAGACCAAAAAGGAGTCTTCACAAGACTGGGTTGATTTTATTGACCATTCAGTGAAGGCCTTGGAGGGGTGGTTACATGGCAGTAAAGTTACTGATTATGACAGCCTGTATAACTTAATCCTGAGAGAGCATATTCTTAATAATTGTGTGTCTGATTTGTTGCACCAGTACTTGGTGGACTCTGATCTGACCTCTCCCCAAGAATTGGGAAAGAAGGCAGACAAATGGGTCAGAACAAGAGTGAACAGAAAAGTTCATACAGGGGGTGACAAAGATGGCAACAAAAAGAAGGATGGTAAGTCTTCAGACAAGGGTGGGGACAAATCTAAAAATGAGTCTTCATCAGGCCCACAAAAACACTCTGGTGGGGGTGGTGGGTCCAAATCCTCCTTTAATCAGAACAAGGAAAAGAAACCATGGTGCTATTTATGTAAAATAAAAGGCCATTGGACAACAGATCCCAGTTGTCCAAAGAAAGGCACCACAGCTCCTACCACTACAACCCCTACTGCTACACCTAGTGTCCCTACTAATAGCAGTGGTGGTGGGAGCAAACCTACTAATAGCCAATCCAAGGGAGTAGCTGGGCTCACTTTTGGTAATTTAGTTGGGGTTGGTCTGATTAGGGAGACCACAGAGGCTACTTTAGTCTCTGAAGGGGCTATTGATTTAGCCACTTTGGTTGCTTGCCCCCATAACTTGGAGAAGTACAAGCAACTAACCCTAATAAATGGTGTTGAGGTCCAGGCCTACAGGGACACAGGTGCCAGTGTCACAATGGTGATTGAGAAACTGGTGCACCCTGAACAACACATACTTGGACACCAGTACCAAGTAACCGATGCTCACAACATAACACAAAGCCACCCCATGGCTGTTGTAAATCTCAACTGGGGGGGGGTAACTGGTCCAAAGAAAGTTGTGGTAGCTTCAGATTTACCTGTAGACTGTCTATTAGGGAATGATTTGGAGACATCAGCTTGGTCAGATGTGGAGTTGGAGGCCCATGCAGCAATGCTGGGCATCCCAGGGCATATTTTTGCTTTGACAAGGGCTCAGGCCAAAAAGCAAAAAGGACAGGGAAGCTTGGATCCTGGAACAATGGACCAAGTGCTCCCTAAAGCTAGGGCTAGTAGAAGCAAACCACTTCCTACTATCCCTCCCTCTACAGTGGATTCTACTTCTGAGGAAGAAGAATTCCCTCCCTGTGCAGAACCTACACCAGAGGAGCTGGAAGCAGACACTGCTGAGCTTTTGGGTGAAGGGGGGCCTGCCAGAGAGGAGCCAAGTGTGGCACAGCAATCCTGTCCCACATTAGAGGGTCTCAGACAGCAAGCTGTCAAACAGGCTAATGGGGATGTCAGTGACTCTCACAGAGTTTACTGGGAGGACAACCTCTTGTACACTGAGCATAGGGATCCTAAACCTGGAGCTGCCAGGAGATTAGTGATTCCTCAGGAGTACAGAAAGTTCCTCCTAACACTGGCACATGACATTCCCTTAGCTGGGCACCTGGGTCAAATGAAAACTTGGGACAGATTGGTACCATTGTTTCACTGGCCTAGGATGTCTGAGGACACAAAGGAATTTTGTAAGTCCTGTGAAACCTGTCAAGCCAGTGGCAAGACAGGTGGCACTCCAAAGGCACCCCTAATCCCACTGCCTGTGGTTGGGGTTCCCTTTGAAAGGGTAGGGGTTGACATAGTTGGCCCCCTTGACCCTCCTACTGCTTCAGGCAATAGGTTTATCTTGGTGGTAGTGGACCATGCCACAAGATATCCTGAAGCTATTCCTTTAAGGACCACTACAGCTCCTGCAGTGGCAAAGGCCCTCCTGGGAATATTTTCCAGAGTGGGCTTCCCAAAGGAAGTGGTATCAGACAGGGGAAGCAATTTCATGTCTGCATACTTAAAGGCCATGTGGAAGGAGTGTGGTGTAACGTACAAGTTCACAACACCCTATCATCCACAAACAAATGGACTGGTGGAGAGATTTCATAAAACTCTATAAGGCATGATTATGGGTCTCCCTGAAAAACTCCGCAGGAGATGGGATATCCTTCTACCATGCCTCCTTTTTGCCTACAGGGAGGTACCCCAGAAAGGAGTGGGCTTCAGCCCCTTTGAACTTCTTTTTGGACACCCTGTTAGGGGTCCACTCACACTTGTAAAGGAGGGTTGGGAACAACCTTTAAAAGCTCCTAAGCAGGATATTGTGGATTATGTACTTGGCCTCAGATCAAGGATGGCTGAGTACATGAAAAAGGCCAGTAAAAACCTTCAGGCCAGCCAAGAGCTCCAGAAGCAATGGCATGATCAGAAGGCTGTTTTGGTTCAGTACCAACCAGGACAGAAAGTGTGGGTCTTGGAGCCTGTGGCCCCAAGAGCACTCCAAGATAAATGGAGTGGACCCCACACAATTGTTGAAAAGAAGGGTGAAGTCACCTACTTGGTTGACTTAGGCACTGCCAGGAGTCCCCTTAGGGTGCTCCATGTCAACCGCCTGAAACCCTACTATGACAGGGCTGATCTCACCCTGCTCATGGCAACTGATGAGGGACAGGAAGAAGACAGTGATCCTCTACCTGATCTCTTCTCTTCCACAGAACAAGATGCTCTTGTGGAAGGTGTAGTTTTGGCTGATTGTCTTACTGCTGAGCAGAAAGATAATTGCATAAATCTCCTAGGACAATTTTCAGAACTCTTCTCTACTGTGCCAGGCACCACTTCTTGGTGTGAGCACACTATAGATACTGGAGACAGTTTACCTGTCAAAAGTAAGATCTATAGGCAGCCTGACCATGTCAGGGACTGCATAAAGCAAGAAGTTCAGAAAATGTTGGAACTAGGAGTGGTTGAGCACTCTGACAGTCCATGGGCTTCTCCTGTGGTACTGGTACCAAAACCCAATTCTAAAGATGGAAAGAAAGAAATGCGGTTTTGTGTAGACTATAGAGGTCTCAACTTGGTAACCAAAACTGATGCTCACCCTATACCCAGGGCAGATGAGCTTATAGATACACTGGCATCTGCCAAGTATCTAAGCACTTTTGATTTGACTGCAGGGTATTGGCAGATCAAATTGTCAGAAGATGCTAAACCTAAGACTGCATTTTCTACCATTGGAGGACATTACCAGTTTACTGTGATGCCTTTTGGTTTGAAAAATGCACCTGCCACTTTTCAGAGGTTGGTGAACACAGTCCTGCAAGGGTTGGAAGCTTTCAGTGCAGCATATTTGGATGATATAGCTGTCTTTAGCTCCAGCTGGGATGATCACCTGGTCCACCTATGGAAAGTTTTGGAGGCTCTGCAAAAGGCAGGCCTCACTATCAAGGCTTCAAAGTGCCAGATAGGGCAGGGTAAGGTGGTTTATCTGGGACACCTTGTTGGTGGGGAACAGATTGCACCACTTCAGGGGAAAATCCAAACTATTATTGATTGGGTTCCCCCTACCACTCAGACTCAGGTGAGAGCCTTCCTAGGCCTCACTGGGTATTACAGGAGGTTCATTAAGAACTATGGCTCCATTGCAGCCCCTCTTAATGACCTCACATCCAAGAAAATGCCTAAAAAGGTATTGTGGACAGCAAGCTGTCAGAAAGCTTTTGAGGAGCTGAAGCAGGCCATGTGCTCTGCACCTGTCCTGAAAAGCCCTTGTTACTCTAAAAAATTCTATGTCCAAACTGATGCATCTGAATTAGCAGTAGGGGCAGTCCTATCACAACTTAATTCTGAGGGCCAGGATCAACCTGTTGCTTTTATTAGTAGGAGGTTGACCCCTAGAGAAAAGCGTTGGTCTGCCATTGAGAGGGAGGCCTTTGCTGTGGTCTGGGCTCTGAAGAAGTTGAGGCCATACCTGTTTGGCACTCACTTCATTGTTCAGACAGACCACAAACCTCTACTTTGGCTAAAACAAATGAAAGGTGAAAATCCTAAATTGTTGAGGTGGTCCATATCCCTACAGGGAATGGACTATACAGTGGAACATAGACCTGGGAGTAGCCACTCCAATGCAGATGGACTCTCCAGATATTTCCACTTAGACAATGAAGACTCATCAGGTCATGGCTAGTCTTATTGTCCTTCGTTTGGGGGGGGGTTGTGTAGGAAAGTACCATCTTGCCTGGCATGTTACCCCCATTTTTCACTGTATATATGTTGTTTTAGTTGTATGTGTCACTGGGACCCTGGTAACCCAGGGCCCCAGTGCTCATAAGTGTGCCTGAATGTGTTACCTGTGTAGTGACTAACTGTCTCACTGAGGCTCTGCTAATCAGAACCTCAGTGGTTATGCTCTCTCATTTCTTTCCAAATTGTCACTGACAGGCTAGTGACCATTTTTACCAATTCACATTGGCTTACTGGAACACCCTTATAATTCCCTAGTATATGGTACTGAGGTACCCAGGGTATTGGGGTTCCAGGAGATCCCTATGGGCTGCAGCATTTCTTTTGCCACGCATAGGGAGCTCTGACAATTCTTACACAGGCCTGCCACTGCAGCCTGAGTGAAATAACGTCCACATTATTTCACAGCCATTTTACACTGCACTTAAGTAACTTATAAGTCACCTATATGTCTAACCTTTACCTGGTAAAGGTTAGGTGCAAAGTTACTTAGTGTGAGGGCACCCTGGCACTAGCCAAGGTGCCCCCACATTGTTCAGAGCCAATTCCCTGAACTTTGTGAGTGCGGGGACACCATTACACGCGTGCACTACATATAGGTCACTACCTATGTGTAGCTTCACCATGGTAACTCCGAATATGGCCATGTAACATGTCTATGATCATGGAATTGCCCCCTCTATGCCATCCTGGCATTGTTGGTACAATTCCATGATCCCAGTGGTCTGTAGCACAGACCCTGGTACTGCCAAACTGCCCTTCCTGGGGTTTCACTGCAGCTGCTGCTGCTGCCAACCCCTCAGACAGGCATCTGCCCTCCTGGGGTTTAGCCAGGCCTGGCCCAGGATGGCAGAACAAAGAACTTCCTCTGAGAGAGGGTGTGACACCCTCTCCCTTTGGAAAATGGTGTGAAGGCAGGGGAGGAGTAGCCTCCCCCAGCCTCTGGAAATGCTTTCTTGGGCACAGATGTGCCCAATTCTGCATAAGCCAGTCTACACCGGTTCAGGGACCCCTTAGCCCCTGCTCTGGCGCGAAACTGGACAAAGGAAAGGGGAGTGACCACTCCCCTGACCTGCACCTCCCCTGGGAGGTGTCCAGAGCTCCTCCAGTGTGCTCCAGACCTCTGCCATCTTGGAAACAGAGGTGCTGCTGGCACACTGGACTGCTCTGAGTGGCCAGTGCCACCAGGTGACGTCAGAGACTCCTGCTGATAGGCTCCTTCAGGTGTTAGTAGCCTATCCTCTCTCCTAAGTAGCCAAACCCTCTTTTCTGGCTATTTAGGGTCTCTGTCTCTGGGGAAACTTTAGATAACGAATGCAAGAGCTCATCCGAGTTCCTCTGCATCTCCCTCTTCACCTTCTGATAAGGAAACGACTGCTGACCGCGCTGGAAGCCTGCAAACCTGCAACATAGTAGCAAAGACGACTACTGCAACTCTGTAACGCTGATCCTGCCGCCTTCTCGACTGTTTTCCTGCTTGTGCATGCTGTGGGGGTAGCCTGCCTCCTCTCTGCACCAGAAGCTCTGAAGAAATCTCCCGTGGGTCGACGGAATCTTCCCCCTGCAACCGCATGCACCAAAAAGCTGCATTACCGGTCCCTTGGGTCTCCTCTCAGCACAACGAGCGAGGTCCCTCGAATCCAGCGACTCTGTCCAAGTTACCCCCACAGTCCAGTGACTCTTCAGTCCAAGTTTGGTGGAGGTAAGTCCTTGCCTCACCTCGCTGGGCTGCATTGCTGGGAACCGCGACTTTGCAAGCTACTCCGGCCCCTGTGCACTTCCGGCGGAAATCCTTTGTGCACAGCCAAGCCTGGGTCCACGGCACTCTAACCTGCATTGCACGACTTTCTAAGTTGGTCTCCGGCGACGTGGAACTCCTTTGTGCAACTTCGGCGAGCACCGTTTCACGCATCCTCGTAGTGCCTGTTTCTGGCACTTCTCCGGGTGCTACCTGCTTCAGCGAGGGCTCTTTGTCTTGCTCGACGTCCCCTCTCTCTTCAGGTCCAATTTGCGACCTCCTGGTCCCTCCTGGGCCACAGCAGCATCCAAAAACGCCAAACGCATGATTTGCGTGTAGCAAGGCTTGTTGGCGTCCTTGCGGCGGGAAAACACTTCTGCACGACTCTCCAAGGCGAGAGGGATCCGTCCACCAAAGGGGAAGTCTCTAGCCCTTTTCGTTCCTGCAGAAACCTCAGCTTCTTCTGTCCAGTCGAAGCTTCTTTGCACCCGCAGCTGGCATTTCCTGGGCATCTGCCCATCTCCGACTTGCTTGTGACTTTTGGACTTGGTCCCCTTGTTCCACAGGTACCCTAGATTGGAAATCCACAGTTGTTGCATTGCTGGTTTGTGTCTTTCCTGCATTATTCCTCTAACACGACTGCTTTGTCCTTAGGAGAACTTTAGTGCACTTTGCACTCACCTTTCAGGGTCTTGGGGAGGGTTATTTTGCTAACTCTCACTATTTTCTAATAGTCCCAGCGACCCTCTACAAGGTCACATAGGTTTGGGGTCCATTCGTGGTTCGCATTCCACTTTTGGAGTATATGGTTTGTGTTGCCCCTATCCCTATGTTTCCCCATTGCATCCTTTTGTAACTATACATTGTTTGCACTGTTTTCTAAGACTATACTGCATATTTTTGCTATTGTGTATATATATCTTGTGTATATTTCCTATCCTCTCACTGAGGGTACACTCTAAGATACTTTGGCATATTGTCATAAAAATAAAGTACCTTTATTTTTAGTAGAACTGTGTATTGTGTTTTCTTATGATATTGTGCATATGACACTAAGTGGTACTGTAGTAGCTTCACACGTCTCCTAGTTCAGCCTAAGCTGCTCTGCTAAGCTACCATTATCTATCAGCCTAAGCTGCTAGACACCCTATACACTAATAAGGGATAACTGGGCCTGGTGCAAGGTGCAAGTACCCCTTGGTACTCACTACAAGCCAGTCCAGCCTCCTACAGCATGTTAGTGACAATTTGAAAGAAATGAGAGAGCATAACCACTGAGGTTCCGGTTAGCAGAGCCTCAGTGAGACAGTTAGTCACTACACAGGTAACACATTCAGGCACACTTATGAGCACTGGGGCCCTGGCTGGCAGGGTCCCAGTGACACATACAACTAAAACAACATATACAGTGAAAAATGGGGGTAACATGCCAGGCAAGATGGTACTTTCCTACAAAGTGACTACCATAATAATGCATTCTAATTACAAAGTACGAAACAGATCCAGAAAGTGTACCGTCACCATACGTCCGTGAGGTAAATAAGAAAATTTAGGTAAAAAAGAACGCCGAGAAATAGATATAAAAGAAAAAAATTTAGAAATGAAATACAAGCGATGGAGAGGCTGACAATAATGTGGACCCCAATTCACACAAAAAAATCCGAAAAATTATCTCGTTGTTGTGCCCAAATTGATAATTCCATAGCGCATACATTTAGCAGTAAATTCCAAATAATAGACCTCCAAAGTAAACCGGATAGCCTTTAGACCAAATCCGGCATGTGGTCCAATGCCGATTATCGACAAAGGTTTCAGAAAATATCCTTTGCACCCACACCTCTAATATTAAAGAATGACTCATGAGTCTAAAAAGATATGTGCTCACTGACACCCACCTCCAATTAGAAGCCGAAATGAAATGAAAATATATCTAAAAACTGAGTTTTTCTTTCACTCCTTGAACGCATGTTCACTATGGGTGATTAATCCAAGCCAATGCCGAGAATCATGTTTAACAAAGTAAACTAAGGAAATGGACGAATGACTCACAGTCACAGTTTTCGGGCACCATATTGGAAGTATTTCATATCAACATGGTGTGTGACTAATGTCAGCAACCCAAAATACCAATAATCCAACAGCGTATTGATAATCTCATATATTTTAAATATCCAAATTTCAATGACCTAGATCTATTAAGTAGCCCTAAGTGGTAGCTAGGAATTGATGGAGAATATAGCCCGCATTGAAATAATAACAATCAAGGGGAATGAAAATGAACAAACTGTCCTGACAAAAATCGCCACGTAGAAGGTACTAGTTGAAAAAATAACATCGCCCAAGAAAAATTGAACAAACGCAGTAAATATCCAATGTATCGAATATTTAAATTGTTGGAACTCAAATATTCACTGAAGTCTTTCAGTTCCAGTAAATCACCTGTCCAAATCATTAGGCAGTCATCAATATATCTGCCCCAATAGAGAATATTAGAGTTCCAACGTTTCCCCTCCATGCTCCAAATGAGTTTTTGTTCAAAATACCCCATAAACAATTTTTCATATGCTGAGGAGAACCTGGATCCCATTGCAACCCCCTGTTTTGTCGATGCCAATCAGTTTTGAATAGGAAAAAATTATTACGCAATATTAACTCAGTCATTTTTAACAACATAGGAGTATGTTCATATAAGCTGGCTGATCTGTTATTCAAAAAATGGTTAAGTGCCAAAATTCCCAGATCATGTTCAATACTAGTGTAGACCTTAAATGATTGCAGAAAATTGTAGGATTGTATAGAGCTCACTATTGGTTGGCCCAGGAAGGCAGAACAAAGGACTTCCTCAGAGAGAGGGTGTTATACCCTCTCCCTTTGTAAAAAGGTGTCAGGGCTGGGGAGGAGTAGCTTCCCCCAGCCTCTGGAAATGCTTTGATGGGCACAGATGGTGCCCATCTCTGCATAAGCCAGTCTACACCGGTTCCGGGGACCCCTTAGCCCTGCTCTGGCGCGAAACTGGACAAAGGAAAGGGGAGTGACCACACCCCTGACCTGCACCTCCCAGGGGAGGTGCCCAGAACTCCTCCAGTGTGCTCCAGACCTCTGCCATCTTGGAAACAGAGGTGCTGCTGGCACACTGGACTGCTCCGAGTGGCCAGTGCCAGCAGGTGACGTCAGAGACTCCTTCTGATAGGCTCTTACCTGTGCTGCTAGCCTATCCTCCTTCCTAGGTAGCCAAACCTCCTTTTCTGGCTATTTAGGGTCTCTGCTTTGGGGAATTCTTTAGATAACGAATGCAAGAGCTCATCAGAGTTCCTCTGCATCTCTCTCTTCACCTTCTGCCAAGGAATCGACCGCTGACTGCTCTGGATGCCTGCAAAACTGCAACAAAGTAGCAAAGACGTCTACCGCGACCTTGTATCGCTGATCCGGCCGCCTTCTCAACTGTTTTCCTGGTGGTGCATGCTCTGAGGGTAGTCTGTCTCCTCTCTGCACTAGAAGCTCTGAAGAAATCTCCCGTGGGTCGACGGAATCTTCCCCCTGCAACCGCAGGCACCAAAAGACTGCATCACCGGTCCTCTGGGTCCCCTCTCAGCACGACGAGCATGGTCCCTGGAACTCAGCAACTCTGTCCAAGTGACTCCCACAGTCCAGTGACTCTTCAGTCCAAGTTTGGTGGAGGTAAGTCCTTGCCTCCCCACGCTAGACTGCATTGCTGGGTACCGCGTGATTTGCAGCTGCTCCGACTCCTGTGCACTCTTCCAGGATTTCCTTTGTGCACAGCCAAGCCTGGGTCCCCGACACTCTAACCTGCAGTGCACGACCACCGGATAGTAGAAGCTGAAGGTTCTGCAGGAACAACAAGGGCTAGAGACTTCCCCTTTGGAGGATGGATCCCCCACGCCGTGGAGAGTCGTACAGAAGTGTTTTTCTGAAGAAAGACCGCCAACAAGTCTTGCTAGCTGCAAATCGTGCAGTTAGGGTTTTTGGATGCTGCTGTGGCCCAGGAGAGACCAGGATGTCGCCAAGTGCGTCTGGGGACAGAGGGGGCATGGAGCAAGACAAGGAGCCCTCTCAGAAGCAGGCAGCACCCGCAGAAGTGCCGGAACAGGCACTACAAAGTGGAGTGAAACGGTGCTCACCCTAAGTTGCACAGAGGAGTCCCACGCCGCCGGAGGACAACTTAGGAGGTTGTGCAATGCAGGTTAGAGTGCCGTGGACCCAGGCTGGACTGTGCACAAAGGATTTCTGCCGGAAGTGCACAGAGGCCGGAGTAGCTGCAAAAGTTGCGGTTCCTAGGAATGCAGTCTGGCGTGGGGAGGCAAGGACTTACCTCCACCAAACTTGGACTGAAGAGTCACTGGACTGTGGCAGTCACTTGGACAGAGTTGCTGGATTCAAGGGACCTCGCTCGTCGTGCTGAGAGGAGACCCAGGGTACCGGTGATGCAGTTCTTTGGTGCCTGCGGTTGCAGGGGGACGATTCCGTCGATCCACAGGAGATTTCTTCGGAGCTTCTAGTGCAGAGAGGAGGCAGACTACCCCCACAGCATGCACCACCAGGAAGGCAGTCGAGAAGGCGGCAGGATCAGCGTTACAGAGTTGCAGTAGTCGTCTTTGCTACTTTGTTGCAGTTTTGCAGGCTTCCAGCGCGGTCAGCAGTCGATTCCTTGGCAGAAGGTGAAGAGAGAGATGCAGAGGAACTCGGATGAGGTCTTGCATTGGTTATCTAAGGAATTCCCCAAAGCAGAGACCCTAAATAGCCAGAAAAGAGGGTTTGGCTACTTAGGAGAGAAGATAGGCTAGCAACACCTGAAGGAGCCTATCAGAAGGAGTCTCTGACGTCACCTGCTGGCCCTGGCCACTCAGAGCAGTCCAGTGTGCCAGCAGCACCTCTGTTTCCAAGATGGCAGAGGTCTGGAGCACACTGGAGGAGCTCTGGGCACCTCCCAGGGGAAGTGCAGGTCAGGGGAGTGGTCACTCCCCTTTCCTTTGTCCAGTGTCGCGCCAGAGCAGGGCTGAGGGGTCCCTGAACCGGTGTAGACTGGCTTATGCAGAAATGGGCACCATGTGTGCCCATGAAAGCATTTCCAGAGGCTGGGGGAGGCTACTCCTCCCCTGCCTTCACACCATTTTCCAAAGGGAGAGGATGTAACACCCTCTCTCTGAGGAAGTCCTTTGTTCTGCCTTCCTGGGCCAAAGCCTGGCTGGACCCTAGGAGGGCAGAAACCTGTCTGAGGGGTTGGCAGCAGCAGCAGCTGCAGTGAAACCCCTGAAAAGGCAGTTTGGCAGTACCCGGGTCTGTGCTACAGACCCGTGGGATCATGGGATTGTACCAACAATGCCAGGATGGCATAGAGGGGGCAATTCCATGATCTTAGACATGTTACATGGCCATATTCGGAGTTACCATTGTGAAGCTACACATAGGTAGTGACCTATATGTAGTGCACGCGTGTAATGGTGTCCCCGCACTCACAAAGTCCGGGGAATTGGCCCTGAACAATGTTGGGGCACCTTGGCTAGTGCCAGGGTGCCCACACACTAAGTAACTTAGCACCCAACCTTTACCAGGTAAATGTTAGACATATAGGTGACTTATAAGTTACTTAAGTGCAGTGTAAAATGGCTGTGAAATAACGTGGACGTTATTTCACTCAGGCTGCAGTGGCAGGCCTGTGTAAGAATTGTCAGAGCTCCCTATGGGTGGCAAAAGAAATGCTGCAGCCCATAGGGATCTCCTGGAACCCCAATACCCTGGGTACCTCAGTACCATATACTAGGGAATTATAAGGGTGTTCCAGTATGCCAATGTAAATTGGTAAAATTGGTCACTAGCCTGTTAGTGACAATTTGTAAAAAGAGAGCATAACCACTGAGGTTCTGGTTAGCAGAGCCTCAGTGAGACAGTTAGGCATCACACAGGGAACACATACCTATAGGTCACAAACTTATGAGCACTGGGGTCCTGACTAGCAGGGTCCCAGTGACACATAACAAACATACTGTAAACATAGGGTTTTCACTATGAGCACTGGGCCCTGGCTAGCAGGATATCAGTAAGACAGTGAAAACACCCTGACATACACTCACAAACAGGCCAAAAGTGGGGGTAACAAGGCTAGAAAGAGGCTACTTTCTCACACAACCCCCTCACCCCCAAACAAAGGACAATAAGGCTAACCTTGGCCAGTTGAGACTTTATTGTCTAAGTGGTGATAAGTAGAGAGTAGCTCTGCAATAGACTGGTTACTCCCTTTATCATCCACTATATGGTTACTTCCCTGTGGGGATGTAAACCACCCTGTTTGAAGTTTTTTAGCTAAGCAACAATGTGAAGATGTATTTTCAGAGTTTCTATCAGTAAGTTTTAGTTTAGAGCAGTGAGAATTGTCCACTGAACCTATCTGTAGTGATGAAAATGTCAGACAGGGATGCTGTCTCAATAAAGCCATAGCTGGGCAAAAACGTTGTCCATATGGCTGGAAGAGAGAACAGGGATGCTGTTTCTCTTGGGTTGGAGCAGGGCAGGGATGCTGTCCTATGAGCTCCACACTAGGGCAGGGATGCTGTCCTAAGTGTTGTGAGGCAGTGCAGAGTTTCTGCACTAAAGTTTCTCTGGGAGGGTTTGAGGGATGCTCCATGTTAACTAAAATGGTGCTCTTTTTCTCACCAATGTTAGTTATCCCACAGAGAGGTACTTCTACCTCAGGGAGTACAGCTTTGCCAGGTGATGCTTCCCTTGAAACAGGTCCCACCCCAGGAGAGGTTTCTCCCACCACAGGAATGGTATCCTGAATGGCAGGGTGGTTAGGGGATACTGTGATACCCTTTTTACCTGTTGATGGAGAGGGATCCTGAGTTTTCAGGCCTTCTCTCCTTTGCTTTTTCATTTCAGTAGAAATGAGAGGGAACAATTCCTCTGGGATGCCCAGCATGGCTGCATGGGCATAGAACTCTACACCAGCCCAACCTGAGGCCTCTAGGTCATTACCTAAGAGACAGTCTACAGGTAAGCTAGGTGATACCACCACCTGCTTAGGGCCAGTAACTCCACCCCAACTAAACTGAATTATAGCTAAGGGAAGAAACTTAGTGGAGTTATGGACATCAATAATTTTATACTGTTGTTGTGTTGTTCAGGAGCCACTAGGTTTTCAGTCACCAAAGTGATACTGGCACCTGTGTCCCTGTAGGCCAAGGCCTCCACACCATTTATTGAAACTGTCTGCCTGTACTTATCCATTGTAAGGGGACAAGCAGCCAGTGTGGCAAGGCCAATGCCACTAGGTGTGACAGAAACTGTCTTGGGACTGAGTACCCCAGTTTCTATTATGGACCCATAAGTGAACCCAACTACACCCTTTGCTTGACTGTTGCCAGCAGTTTCACCACTAGTACCACTACTGCTAGGGGCACTAAAGCTTGATGTATTAGTGGTGGTAGGCTCAGGGGGTTTACCTGGACAGGACTTATCCCCTGGCCTATGGTCTCTGTTTTTACACACAAAGCACCAAGGCTTTTTAATGTGTGCAGGTTGAGAAGAAGAGGAAGAATTTGTTTTCTGAAGAGTGTTTAAGATTTGAAGTGGGATCTTTGGTTTTACCCTTATCCCCATGCTTATCTTGAGATTTTTCACCATCTTTCTTCTTGCCATCCTTGTCACCACCTGTATGAACTTGTCTGTTCACTCTTGTTCTGACCCATTTGTCTGCCTTCTTTCCCAATTCTTGGGGAGAGGTCAGATCTGAGTCCACTAGATACTGGTGCAACAAATCAGACACACAATTATTAAGTATATGCTCTCTCAGGATTATGTTATATAGGCTTTCATAGTCAGTCACTTTACTGCCATGTAACCACCCCTCCAAGGCCTTCTCTGAATGGTCAACAAAGTCTACCCAGTCTTGTGAAGACTCCTTTTTGGTTTCTCTGAACTTCATCCTGTACTGTTCAGTGGTTAAGCCATAACCATCTAGGAGTGCATTCTTAAGAACTGCAAAATTATTGGCATCACTTTCTTTCACAGTAAGGAGCCTATCCCTTCCCTTTCCACTAAATGATAGCCATAGGATAGCAGCCCACTGCCTTTGAGGGACATCCTGTACAACACAGGCCCTCTCAAGTGCAGCAAACCACTTGTTAATGTAATCCCCCTCCTTCTAAGGGGGAACTATCTTGTGCAGATTCCTAGAATCATGCTCATTTGCAGGATGACTATGGGGAATACTGCTGCTGCCACCATGGATTTCTAAACCCAATTTCTGTCTTTCTCTTTCTACTTCTAAGGACTGCCTATCCAAATCCAGCTGTTGCTTCTTGAGCTTCAGTCTGGTTTGTTCCACTCTCAATCTATTGAGCTCCCTTTCTAACACTCTGTCATCAGGGTGGGTCATTCCTTGAAACAGAAGTATGGTGAGAATGAACAGACGGAGACCTGTCCCTAACAGATGGCACCCTAATAGCTTGACTAACAGAAACAGCACTTCTACTATGATGAGAAGAGATCCTCTTACTGTGATGTGAGACAACACTATCAGTATGGTGTGACTCTACATCAGTACCAGCTATGCTAGGTGGCTTGCTAGGGGGCAGGCTTGGAAGGTTCCCTCCCACCTCTTTTGCTAGGGGTGCCCCAGAATCAGAGTGGGAACCATCAGCTAACTTTTCAACAGTTGTGCCAGCTCTGGCCTTATCCTGTTCAACAAGCATATTCACTAACAGTTCTCTAGGGGGATTCTTCCCTACACTTAAACCTCTTTCTATGCAGAGACTCCTTGCTCCTTTCCAGCTAAGGTGATCATAAGCAAGTTTGGACAGATCAACAGTTTGGCCCGTGCCAGACATTTTTAGAAAGAGTTTAAGTGATAGAAAAAGAGAAAAAAGTTTTCAGAGCTTTTAGAAAGACAGAAAAAAAAACCTTTAAAACGTTTTAAGAACTTTTAGAAAGTTTAGAAGTACTTTTCAGCACTTTAGAAAAGAGTGAAAAGAGGAAATGCAAAACTTTTTAGTTATGTGTACACACACTGAACTTGTTTTGTATATTTTTCTCTTATGAAAAGTACAATGACAAGAGTGGTAAGTAGTCTCAAAGCACTTATCCCACCGCTGCACAACCAATGTAGGAGGCTGGACTGGCTTGTAGTGAGTACCAAGGGGTACTTGCACCTTGCACCAGGCCCAGTTATCCCTTATTAGTGTATAGGGTGTCTAGTAGCATAGGCTGATAGATAATGGTAGCTTAGCAGAGCAGCTTAGGCTGAACTAGGAGACGAGTGAAGCTCCTACAGTACCACTAGTGTCACTTGCACAATATCATAAGAAAACACAATACCCAGATATACTAAAAATAAAGGTACTTTATTTTTATGACAATATGCCAAAGTATCTCAGAGTGTACCCTCAGTATGAGGATAGCAAATATACACAAGATATATGTACACAATACCAAAAATATGCAGTATAGTCTTAGAAAACAGTGCAAACAATGTATAGTTACAATAGGATGCAATGGGGACACATAGGGATAGGGGCAACACAAACCATATACTCCAAAAGTGGAATGCGAACCACAAATGGACCCCAAACCTATGTGACCTTGTAGAGGGTCGCTGGGACTGTAAGAAAACAGTTAGGGTTAGAAAAATAGCCCACCCCAAGACCCTGAAAAGTGAGTGCAAAGTGCACTAAAGTTCCCCAAAGGACATAGAAGTCGTGATAGGGGAATTCTGCAGGAAAGACACAAACCAGCAATGCAACAACGATGGATTTCCAGTCGAGGGTGCCTGTGGAACAAGGGGACCAAGTCCAAAAGTCACAAGCAAGTCGGAGATGGGCAGATGCCCAGGAAAGGCCAGCTGTGGGTGCAAAGAAGCTGCTACTGGACAGTAGAAACTGAGGATTCTGCAAGAACGACAAGGGCTAGCGACTTCCCCTTTGGAGGATGGATCCCTCACGCCGTGGAGCGTCGTGCAGAAGTGTTTTCCTGAAGAAAGACCGCCAACAAGCCTTGCTAGCTGCAACTCGTGCGGTTAGCGTTTTTGGATGCTGCTGTGGCCCAGGAGGGACCAGGATGTCGCCAATTGCGTCAGGGGACAGAGGGGACATCAAGCAAGACAAGGAGCCCTCTCAGCAGCAGGCAGCACCCGGAGAAGTGCCAGAAACAGGCACTACGAGGATGCGTGAAACGGTGCTCACCCGAAGTCACACAAAGGAGTCCCAAGTCGCCGGAGACCAACTTAGAAAGTCGTGCAATGCAGGTTAGAGTGCCGTGGACCCAGGCTTGGCTGTGCACAAAGGATTTCCGCCGGAAGTGCACAGAGGCCGGAGTAGCTGCAAAAGTCGCGGTTCCCAGCAATGCAGTCTGGTGTGGGGAGGGAAGGACTTACCTCCACCAAACTTGGACTGAAGAGTCACTGGACTATGGGAGTCACTTGGACACAGTTGCTGGATTCAAGGGACCTCGCTCGTCGTGCTAAGAGGAGACCCAGGGGACCGGTGATGCAGTTCTTTGGTGCCTGCGGTTGCAGGGGGGCGATTCCGTCGACCCACAGGAGATTTCTTCGGAGCTTCTAGTGCAGAGAGGAGGCAGACTACCCCCACAGCATGCACCACCAGGAAAACAGTCGAGAAGGCGGCAGGATCAGCGTTACAGAGTTGCAGTAGTCGTCTTTGCTACTATGTTGCAGTTTTGCAGGCTTCCAGCGCGGTCAGCAGTCGATTCCTTGGCAGAAGGTGAAGAGAGAGATGCAGAGGAACTCGGATGAGCTCTTGCATTCGTTATCTAAAAAATCCCCAGAGACAGAGACCCTAAATAGCCAGAAAAGAGGGTTTGGCTACCTGGGAGAGAGGAAAGGCTAGCAACACCTGAAGGAGCCTATCAGAAGGAGTCTCTGACGTCACCTGGTGGCACTGGCCACTCAGAGCAGTCCAGTGTGCCAGCAGCACCTCTGTTTCCAAGATGGCAGAGGTCTGGAGCACACTGGAGGAGCTCTGGACACCTCCCAGAGGAGGTGCAGGTCAGGGGAGTGGTCACTCCCCTTTCCTTTGTCCAGTTTCGCGCCAGAGCAGGGCTAAGGGGTCCCTGAACCGGTGTAGACTGGCTTATGCAGAAATGGGCACCATCTGTGCCCATGAAAGCATTTCCAGAGGCTGGGGGAGGCTACTCCTCCCCTGCCTTCACACCATTTTCCAAAGGGAGAGGGTGTAACACCCTCTCTTAGAGGAAGTCCTTTGTTCTGCCATCCTGGGACAAGCCTGGCTTGACCCCAGGAGGGCAGAAACCTGTCTGAGGGGTTGGCAGCAGCAGCAGCTGCAGTGAAACCCCAGGAAAGGCAGGTTTGGCAGTACCAGGGTCTGTGCTACAGACCACTGGGATCATGGGATTGTGCCAACTATGCCAGGATGGTATAGAGGGGGAATTCCATGATCATAGACATGTTACATGGCCATATTCGGAGTTACCATTGTGAAGCTACACATAGGTATTGACCTATGCGTAGTGCACGCGTGTAATGGTGTCCCCGCACTCACAAAGTCCGGGGAATCGGCCCTAAACAATGTGGGGGCACCTTGGCTAGTGCCAGGGTGCCCTCACACTAAGTAACTTTGCACCTAACCTTTACCAGGTAAAGGTTATACATATAGGTGACTTATAAGTTACTTAAGTGCAGTGTAAAATGGCTGTGAAATAACGTGGACGTTATTTCACTCAGGCTGCACTGGCAGGCCTGTGTAAGAATTGTCAGAGCTCCCTATGGGTGGCAAAAGAAATGCTGCAGCCCATAGGGGTCTCCTGGAACCCCAATACCCTGGGTACCTCAGTACCATATACTAGGGAATTATAAGGGTGTTCCAGTAAGCCAATGTAAATTGGTAAAAATGGTCACTAGCCTGTTAGTGACAATTTGGAAAGAAATGAGAGAGCATAACCACTGAGGTTCTGATTAGCAGAGCCTCAGTGAGACAGTTAGTGACTACACAGGTAACACATTCAGGCACACTTATGAGCACTGGGGCCCTGGCTGACAGGGTCCCAGTGACACATACAACTAAAACAACATATATACAGTGAAAAATGGGGGTAACATGCCAGGCAAGATGGTACTTTCCTACAAAGTGACTACCATAATAATGCATTCTAATTACAAAGTACGAAACAGATCCAGAAAGTGTACCGTCACCATACGTCCGTGAGGTAAATAAGAAAATTTAGGTAAAAAAGAACGCCGAGAAATAGATATAAAAGAAAAAAATTTAGAAATGAAATACAAGCGATGGAGAGGCTGACAATAATGTGGACCCCAATTCACACAAAAAAATCCGAAAAATTATCTCGTTGTTGTGCCCAAATTGATAATTCCATAGCGCATACATTTAGCAGTAAGTTCCAAATAATAGACCTCCAAAGTAAACCGGATAGCCTTTAGACCAAATCCGGCATGTGGTCCAATGCCGATTATCGACAAAGGTTTCAGAAAATATCCTTTGCACCCACACCTCTAATATTAAAGCATGACTCATGAGTCTAAAAAGATATGTGCTCACTGACACCCACCTCCAATTAGAAGCCGAAATGAAATGAAAATATATCTAAAAACTGAGTTTTTCTTTCACTCCTTGAACGCATGTTCACTATGGGTGATTAATCCAAGCCAATGCCGAGAATCACGTTTAACAAAGTAAACTAAGGAAATGGACGAATGACTCACAGTCACAGTTTTCGGGCACCATATTGGAAGTATTTCATATCAACATGGTGTGTGACTAATGTCAGCAACCCAAAATACCAATAATCCAACAGCGTATTGATAATCTCATATATTTTAAATATCCAAATTTCAATGACCTAGATCTATTAAGTAGCCCTAAGTGGTAGCTAGGAATTGATGGAGAATATAGCCCGCATTGAAATAATAACAATCAAGGGGAATGAAAACAAACAAACTGTCCTGACAAAAATCGCCATGTAGACGGTACTGGTTGAAAAAATAGCATCGCCCAAGAAAAATTAACCAATAAGTCGGTGTTACACACAATCATATTGATAACCCAAATGTCCTGACGAAAATCGCCATGTTGAAATTATTAATTGGTAACATAGCATCGCTCAAAAGTATTTAACCAATGAATCGGTATCCACACAATCATCATGATGGCCCTGAATATATGAAGAGCCATGATATCAAAAGCCCATTACTAAATAGTTGAGGGCAGCTCAATTACCAGTATGTATAATTATACGATATCCCTAGAACCCAAAAAATCATACTGATAGTATTGGTAAGAATATAGCTTGTGAAAACAAAATTAAAATGACATGTTCAGGCAAGACATATTGGTAAGTGGACCCCAATCACAACTGATCATGCATTTTGGAGGTTCTATGGTGGTATACAATCATTAGCTGATGGCGTGGTGAACAAACGCAGTAAATATCCATTGTATGAATCATCATCATATTAATTTGTTAATAAGTAATAACATGTGTTGTCAGCATATATATCACCCTATCCATGAACCATCATCATCCTAATCGATCATAGAGCCCTATTATTGAAAAAGCGATGTGTATATTCAATAAAAAGTCTATACATCAACCAATAGTGAGCTCTATACAATCCTACACTTTTTTTAAATCATTTTAAGGTTTCATGGTGGTATACAATCATTAATTAACGGCATGTGAACAAACACTGTGAGTATCAAATATATGAATCATCATCATCTTAGTTTGGTAATAAATAGTGTCATGTATAGTTAACATATATGCCACCTTATCTGTGGACATCATCGTTATAATCAAACATAGAGCCCTATTATTAATACAGTGTGTATATCCAATAGAAGTCAAAATATTCACCAATGATAAGCTATAATGCAATACAGTAATTCCCCGGTCCTGGGGTTAATTAGCCCCAGCAATTGGTGAGTACCGTCACAGAAGTAAAATGTCACAAATTGCATGGAAACAATTGTTTGTAACAGACAACCAAAATTATTCCCCCAGGAAGTATTCCATTTCATGGTCTGTGTTCAGAACTTCTTCCACTGCTCCGAGTTTCAAGATCCACATTGATTCCCGCTTTCTAAGAAATAATTCCCTGTTACCACCACGAGGGTCCTTCTGTATGTGTTAAAATCCAAAAAAGTCAAAATTCTTTACCAAGCCTTGTTTGGGACTTTGTCTCATGTATAATACAATCGGATAACGAACATCAACCTGTCCATGGCCCTATAATGTTCGCTAATTCTGATCTTCAACGGTCTGATTGTACTGCCCACGTAAATGAGTCCACATTTACAAGTAATCATGTAAATGACAAAGTTGCTGTTACAAGTAATGTGGGAAAGAATATGAAATTCTTCATGAGTCGAGTTACTGAAAGTGGAGATACCAGACCTTGCCCATCTGCACATACCACAATGTCCACATTTGTAGAAACCTTTATTACGAGTAGTAAGCCAATTCTCATTGGGTTTACTACAAGGGTAACTAGGACATAATATGCTCTTTATGTTTCTACCTCTTCGATAAATAAATAAAGGAGTATCAGAAATGCAACCCTTCACATTAGCATTTGCTAGAAGTACATGCCAATATTTTTTCATGCACCTGCATAGCAGGGCAGAAGTTTGAGTATAGTTCACTATGCAACAAATTGCATCACTACTTTGCTTAATCTTATGGCTTAATGTATTCTTTCTGGGTATTTTCAGAATCCTATTACGAGCTCGTTTCAAAATATGTGGATGATAGCCACGCTGTCTAAACCGTTTTTCCATGTCATCAATACATTAAAAAAATTCCATATCATTACTGCAGTTTCGTCTGGCACGCATCATTTCTCCAAACAGAATAGATTCTATCTGATGTCGTGGATGTGCACTAGAGGCATGTAGAATGGAGTTACATGCTGTACTTTTCTTATACAATCGACTTTCAATTTTTCCATTATTGATAAACAGTTCCACATCCAGAAATGAAATATTCGAGGTACTATATTGCCATGTAAATCGAATATTTAAATTGTTGGAATTCAAATATTCACAGAAGTCTTTCAGTTCCAGTAAATCACCTGTCCAAATCATTAGGCAGTCATCAATATATCTGCCCCAATAGAGAATATTAGCGTTCCAACGTTTCCCCTCCATGCTCCAAATTATTTTTTGTTCAAAATACCCCAAAAACTAATTTGCATATGCTGGGGAGAACCTGGATCCCATTGCAACCCCCTGTTTTTGTCGATACCAATCAGTTTTGAATAGGAAAAAATGATTACGCAATATTAACTCAGTCATTTTTAACAACATAAGAGTATGTTCATATAAGCTGTCTGATCTGTTATTTAAAAATTGTTTAAGCGCCAAAATTCCCAGATCATGTTCAATACTAGTGTAGAGTGAGGTCACATCCAATGTGACCAAGATCATACCTGGTTCCCAAGTAATAACAGCCAAGATACTCAAAATGTGTTTTGTGTCTTTAATGAAAGATGGGAGATTAAGAACAAATGGTTGCAAAAAAATATCCACAAACTCTGAAAGCCTCTCTGTAGGGCCACCTATACCTGACACTATAGGACTACCTTGTGGAAATTGTAGGCTTTTGTGTATTTTAGGTAGAGTGTACAAACACGGATTTCTAGGTCTGATAACCCAAAGATACAGGTATTCATCCTCATCCAATAGGTGCCTATCAAAACATTATCTTAAAAATCTGTTAATATTGTTTGTCAAAGTAGGTATTGGATCCGATATGATTCTTTCATAACACACTTGATCTGCCAATTGAGAGTAGATCTCTTGTTCATAGTCGTGAGTATTCATAATCACGATAATGCCACCCTTATCAGCCTCCTTAATGGTAATACCATTAAGTTGTTATAAGGATTTTAAAGCTGAGTATTCATCATGTTTCAGATTCCTGTGGTAATATCTATGACGTGTTTTATTTTTTCGTTCCAGTCTATCTAGATCCTTCCAAACCAATTTGTAAAAAGTATCTTGGGGTATTCTAAGTTAGAATGACTGTGAGAATGATTGTTAGAACGAAGGGGTCTCCCAGGAGACAACGGCGGTTGGAGGGCAAGAAGAGGCAGAAGGAGAACGGGGAGAGTATCGTCTGTGGGCTGAGGTGTTTTACTATTACAAGCAGCTTATGAATAAACCGTTGTTTGACTTGAAGAAGTGGGATTCAGGGATCACATCTTCGGTAGAAACTCAGGTTGTCATAGACTTCCTTAATCAGATCTTTGATAGGGAAGGGTTTCCATCTTACATTCTCACTGATAACGGTGTACAGCTTGTCTGTCGAGACATGGAGAAATTCCTTAGTGACAGAGGAATTATACATAAGAAGGCCTCTCTCTATCATCCTGAGACTAATGGCATGGTAGAGAGATTGAATAGAGTGCTAAAAGAAACTATTCAATTAGCTCTAGCCAATAACAAATGTTGGAAAGAAGACATTTTGAACAAAATCAAGAACTACAGGCTTATTCCACATACAAGCACAGGTTTCACACCTTTTGAGTTGTTTATGCGCAGAAAACCTAACACGCAAATGTGTCCGTCTTGGGTAAATGACTAGGTGGGGTTAGAACTTGACATTGGGTGTGAAGTAGAACATAAGATGGACAGGGAAATTAGAAAAGCTTTTGAAAGAAAGGCCAACTTTGATAGACGGAAGGCAGTGAAGAAAATTGTAATTTCAGTGGGTAATGTCATCAAAGTGAGGAATCCCCGATTTGGTTTATCTAATACTCATTCTAAATTCTCTTCTCCTCTCAAAGTGATTAAAGTCATGAAAAATGCTGCGAAGACAGAGGATCATAGGATATGGAACATTGGGAGAGTGGTAAAAATCACTGGGGATGGAGAAGATAATTCTGTGAAAATGAGTAAAAAAAAGTGTGAACAGGGGAATAGCCATGTCGCACTGAGAAGGAGCTCAAGGGTCTTTAGATGTTCGAAGTCCTTAGAAGACTTTGTAATCTTAAAGTAACAATACATGTAGCTGTGTTATTTCTTCGTGTTAGGAAGGAGTTTCAATTTCTCACATGTGTACATTACATAAGATTGTATAATTGTATTGTATAATTGCATAATTTTCCTTCTCTATTGTGTTGTGTTAAGTTTACAAATCTGTTCCTTAGTTTTGTTAATAAGGGGAAGATGTGTGGTATTCTAAGTTAGAATGATTGTGAGAATGATTGTTAGAACGAAGGGGTCTCCCAGGAGACAATGACGGTTGGAGGGCGAGAAGAGGCAGAAGGGGAATGGGGAGAGTATCGTCTGTGGGCTGAGGTGTTTTACTATTACAAGCAGCTTATGAATAAACCGTTGTTTGACTTGAAGAATTGGGATTCCTACCATCATTTCATATCCATACTGTTCCCACTAGATAAGTTAGGAGTCCATCTAGATTGAATTTTGAGACCGCTAGTCAAAGTGTCGGATGGGATATCTAAAACAGCAAGTATTTGTGGAACAGTGATTGGATCCTGTTCATAATCAGTGATGGACAGCAATGTAACGTGTCATGAATATCCTGGATTGTTACTGGACTACAGTCTCTACTGAAATCATGTAAGGCATTTCCAACCCTAATGTTCGCATGAGTAATGAAATGTTTCTTAAGTTTCAGGCGTCTGATAAACTTAAAAAAATCAATCTTGACTTTGTAAAAATCACCAAAATCACTACGACAAAAGCCCAGACCCTTGTTTAATAAAGATAGATCATTCGCTGATAGTGACCTATTTGCAAATTCTTAATGGAAATAGTTCCTTCAATAGTATTTATTGTTTCCCCTTGGTCCAGGACCTGGTTCTCATTCCCTTTCTTTCTTCTACACCTCCCGCCTCTCTTACCCCTCCTTGTTTTGCAAGGTCTTCTTTTCTCCGATTCATCTCCCATTGTCCCTGTCTGATTCTTTGAACTTCCCTTAAAAAAGATGGGGTCCCATGTTTATCCATCTCCTGATGTTGTGCCGCATTATCACTGATGTCTGATTCACTACTACTAATTGATGGGATATTCAAAGAGGATTGGGAACCTGAGATCTGTAATTGTGAACCGTCAACCTTACTAATTAGATGATCATATTTCTTGGAAAAGGTAAAGATTCTGCCATTCTTGTAATCCATCTCATCACCTTTAAGTTTGCGTACCTTCCTCTGAGTAATCTCATTTTGGTGTCTGTCAATGATCTCATTGAGGATGGCATAATTCTTAGTGGTTGCCTCCTCTAAATTGAGTCCCTTAATCTCAACCTCCAAATTAGTAATTTCTAACTGCAACTTTTAGGCCTTCCTATCTGCATTTTAAATGAGAATGTTAATCAATTTCATAGAGCTAGAGGTCAACTCCTTCTCCCAACAATCTAAAAGATCTTCATCTAGGTCATCAAAGGTAGGGAAAATCTGGGATCTCAATCCCCTCGGTATCCTGTTTAGTTTTACATATTGTTTTAAGGTGGCTCCATCCCACCACCTTGAAACCAAACCTCTTGTTTCTTGAGTTCTCCAATTTCAAAAGTTTCTAACTCAAACCCTGTTTTGGTTTATGAGTCCCACCCATGTTTACAGTATTAGTATTACCACCAGTTTCCAAGCTGTTAAATAAATCTGCTACTAGTTCGTCACGATCCATAATATCTAGAGGAACTTCTAATACACAATTATATCGGTATGCAGAGCTGCCCACCTATGAAAGAAATGAAAATTAATTAGCAGAGGGAGATTTGATTACATAGGGCTGACGCTCACATCATGTCCATCATATATACTAAAGGTGCCCAATTCCAATGACATGGTGCTCCAGGAAGGAGGATCCTCCCAATTCCTCCACACCTCCCTAGGAGGGAAACACAGCAATATTCAAGATATCCGAGGCACTCATGTGAATAAATGTGTTGATATTCGTATCTATAGCAGTAGATGCAGTCTTCTTCTTGTCAAAAGAATGTCCCGATATACAACAGTCAATAGCCAACAGCTTGAATCCAATCTTCTTATTATTTATTGAGAGATGTATCAAACAGCAATAACCAAGAGTCAACAGCCAACACGTGTTTTGTCGCGCGAAAAATAGTCGCAATGACTTCCTCAGGGCTGTAAATACAATTAATGTATTACATTCAAATCCATCTTTAACTGATTAATTTTGGTTTTGTTATAACCAACACCCACCTCAAAGAGTGATACGACAGAGAAACCCCTGGGTGGACTCAACTTAAATATTACAAGAGTGTGACAATTTTAAAAGTGACTATGGGGGTCATTCTGACCTCGGCGGTAAAAGGCGCTTACCGCCGGCCAGAAGTCCGCCATAACACCGCCGCGTACGCGGTAAACCGCCACGGTCATTCTGACCCACAACTGCCAAACCGCCAAAAACCCGACCTCCACTGAAGGCCGCCACATCAGCGGCCAGCGATAAACTGGAGATGACCAAACCTCCACCGTCACGCCAACAGAAATACGCCCATGCCATTCCGACCCACGAATCCACGCGGCGGTCTTTCAACCGCGGTATTCCATTGGCGGTACACACCGCCGCGGTCAAAATACACACACATTTACAAAACACAACCATATTGGACAATTCAAAATACACACACCTGATACACATACAAACAACACTCCCACACACCCATCACAATATAAAACACACACCCACATCACCCACAAACCCCCACAATTCGAAATTCAGGGACAAGGCGCAATACACAGAGAGAGAGCACAGGGAACGCAAACCACAACACACACAGGAACCCAACATCATCACCCACACCACATCTACGCACAAAACACCACACACCACCACACTCAGCACCACAAACATCACCCCACACCTCATCCACACCACCCCATGGCACCCCAAAGACACCCCAGGTTCTCGGACCAAGAACTCAGGGTCATGGTGGAGGAAATAATTAGGGTAGAGCCCCAGCTCTTCGGCACACAGGTGCAGCACACCACAATAGCCAGGAAGGTGGAGCTATGGCAAAGGATCGTCGACAGTGTCAACGCTGTGGGACAGCATCCCAGAAATCGGGAAGACATCCGAAAGCGCTGGAACGACCTACGGGGGAAGGTGCGGTCGATGGTGTCAAGACACAACATCGCTGTGCAGAAGACTGGCGGCGGACCCCCCCCCACTCCACCCAAATTCACAGCATGGGAGCAAGAGGTCTTTAACATCCTGCATCCTGAGGGCCTCGCTGGAGTAGGCGGAGGAATGGACTCTGGTAAGTCTAATCTCAACTACTTCATCCCCCCCAACCACCAGCATGCCAACCCACACCCCCACCCTCACCCCCAACCCCCCAGCACACATCCTCCCTGCCAATGTCTCACCAGCACAACCCACTCAACCCAACACCAACCCCTGAATGCCAACACAAACCATGGACACCCATCACCTAAGCATGACCACTGCACATACCCATCCCCCCCCACAAACCACCCTCACAACTCCTCCCACAAGGGAATGCCAGCACTGGGGGACAAGGGCACCCACAAATCGCACGCCATGGCACACACAGAAGCAATAACCATACTCTATTACCCCTGCAGGGCCCGAACGACAACGCACCGGCCAGGAGGGTCCAGAATTGTCCATCCCACCCCCAGAACAGGCCCCCAGTGATGACAGCAGCTATGTCGACCCAGAACCTGATGACCAGGCCGGACCATCGGGGACCTCTGGACAGTCGATTACCCTCAGGCAGCCACAGGCCACAGCAGACCTACCCCCCTCTTGAAACACCAACACAGCACCCACCCAGCGGGCCCATGCCTCTGTCTCCAGGACAGGTCAAGCAGCGGTGTGTCTACCAGTACAGGGCACCCAGGGTAACCCACCACCCCATCAACAACAGGGACCTGGGGGCAGTGGTAGTGGGCACACCGTCCAGGGGACAGAGGCCCAGGAACAAAGGGGCACGGGGAGGGCTTCTGTGCGACAGAGGGAGGACAGGGCTAGGGAACCCACTGTCCAAGAGGCCCTCACCACCATCATGGGAGCGTACCACCACTCCCAAGAGACGATGGCGACGGTCCTGGCCAGGTTCCAGGAGATCCAGCTTCTGCAGGAGCAACAGTATATGGGGTTCCGGGAAGAACTGCGCAGCATCAGTTCCACAATGGGTACAATGGTGGTGGCACTCAACCAGATTGTCACCACTTTGCGTGACCATGTGGCCCCCCAAAGGGCCCCTGCCACTAGCATGGAGGAAGAACAGCCCACCACCTCCGCCGGCGCTAGTGGTCAGGATGCCCCGACACAACAGCAACGGCCCACCCGGACCCCACCCCCTGCAGAACAAGAACCACCCCGCAAGAAAGGCCTGAGATCTAGGAAGAAGACAGAGTAGGATGTCAAGACCCCCGCCATGCACGGATCCCCCCGGATGTCATCCCACTGTCCCACTTGTCCACCCTGTCCAACCTTGAACTGCCCCTGCTCCACCTTCCACAGGCATATGGACAATGCACCTGTACGAACGAGAGTCTGGACTCTGCCATGGACATGCCTCCACCATCACCCATCACCCTTTTTGAACTATACACCTATTTTTCAACTTCAACAAACACAATTATTGCACAAAAACCATCAGGAGTCTGCTATCTATTTTTTCAAATCCAAATGTATTCGATATAACCAACCAAAAATGTCTAATTACATTGCGATGACAACATACCAGTGTCACACAGCGGTAGTCCATGGGGAAATAAACCAGAAGGGCACACCGTGGGGACCAGATCACTGAAATAGGAAGGGAAATACACAACTAAGTTACCATACATTGGGGTGAAAGGTCAGACAGTAGAGAGCCAGTACTGTTACAGATATAATACAATGCAGGAGTAGATTCTTACCTGTGTGTTACTGGAAATACTGCAGTATCACTCTGTAGGAGGCTGGACTGGCTTGTAGTGAGTACCAAGGGGTACTTGCACCTTGCACCAGGCCCAGTTATCCCTTATTAGTGTATAGGGTGTCTAGCAGCTTAGGCTGATAGATAATGGTAGCTTAGCAGAGCAGCTTAGGCTGAACTAGGAGACGTGTGAAGCTACTACAGTACCACTTAGTGTCATATGCACAATATCATAAGAAAACACAATACACAGTTATACTAAAAATAAAGGTACTTTATTTTTATGACAATATGCCAAAGTATCTTAGAGTGTACCCTCAGTGAGAGGATAGGAAATATACACAAGATATATATACACAATAGCAAAAATATGCAGTATAGTCTTAGAAAACAGTGCAACCAATGTATAGTTACAATAGGATGCAATGGGGAAACATAGGGATAGGGGCAACACAAACCATATACTCCAGAAGTGGAATGCGAACCACGAATGGACCCCAAACCTATGTGACCTTGTAGAGGGTCGCTGGGACTATTAGAAAATAGTGAGAGTTAGAAAAATAACCCTCCCCAAGACCCTGAAAAGTGAGTGCAAAGTTCCCCTAAGGACAAAATAGTCGTGTTAGAGGGAAAATGCAAGGAAAACACAAATCAGCAATGCAACAACGATGGATTCCTGACTGAGGGTACCTGTGGAACAAGGGGACCAAGTCCAAAAGTCACAAGCAGCTCGGAGATGTGCAGATGCCCAAGAAATGCCAGCGGTTGGTGCAAAGAAGCTCTTACTAGGCTGAAGAACTGTGAATACTGCAGGAACGACAAGGGCTAGAGACTTCCCCTTTGGAGGACGGATCCCCCACGCCTTGGAGAGTTGTGCAGAAGTGTTTTCCCGCCGGATGGACGCCAACAAGCCTTGCTACACGCAAATCGTGCGTTTGGCGTTTTTGGACGCTGCTGGGGCCCAGGAGGGACCAGGAGGTCGCAAATTGGACCTGCAGAGAGAGGGGACGTCGAGCAAGACAAGGAGCCCTCACTGAAGCAGGTAGCACCCGGAGAAGTGCCAGAAACAGGCACTACGAGGATGCATGAAACGGTGCTCGCCAAAGTTGCACAAAGGAGTCCCACGTCGCCGGAGACCAACTTAGAAAGTCGTGCAATGCAGGTTAGAGTGCCGAGGACCCAGGCTTGGCTGTGCACGAAGGATTTCCGCCGGAAGTGCACAGGGGCCGGAGTAGCTTGCAAAGTCGCGGTTCCCAGCAATGCAGCCCAGCGAGGTGAGGCAAGGACTTACCTCCACCAAACTTGGGCTGAAGAGTCACTGGACTGTGGGGGTCACTTGGACGGTGTCGCTGGATTCGAGGGACCTCGCTCGTCGTGCTGAGAGGAGACACAAGGGACCGGTAATGCAGCTTTTTGGTGCCTGCGGTTGCAGGGGGAAGATTCCGTCGACCCACGGGAGATTTCTTCGGAGCTTCTGGTGCAGAGAGGAGGCAGACTACCCCCACAGCATGCACAAGCAGGAAAACAGTCGAGAAGGCGGCAGGATCAGCGTTACAGAGTTGCAGTAGTCGTCTTTGCTACTATGTTGCAGGTTTGCAGGCTTCCAGCGCGGTCAGCGGTCGATTCCTTATCAGAAGGTGAAGAGGGAGATGCAGAGGAACTCGGCTGAGCTCATGCATTCGTTATCTAAAGTTTCCCCAGAGACAGAGACCCTAAATAGCCAGAAAAGAGGGTTTGGCTACCTAGGAGAGAGGAGAGGCTACTAACACCTGAAGGAGCCTATCACAAGGAGTCTCTGACGTCACCTGGTGGCACTGGCCACTCAGAGCAGTCCAGTGTGCCAGCAGCACCTCTGTTTCCAAGATGGCAGAGGTCTGGAGCACACTGGAGGAGCTCTGGACACCTCCCAGGGGAGGTGTAGGTCAGGGGAGTGGTCACTCCCCTTTCCTTTGTCCAGTTTCGCGCCAGAGCAGGGGCTAAGGGGTCCCTGAACCGGTGTAGACTGGCTTATGCAGAATTGGGCACCTCTGTGCCCAACAAAGCATTTCCAGAGGCTGGGGGAGGCTACTCCTCCCCTGCCTTCACACCATTTTCCAAAGGGAGAGGGTGTCACACCCTCTCTCAGAGGAAGTTCTTTGTTCTGCCATCCTGGGCCAGGCCTGGCTGGACCCCAGGAGGGCAGATGCCTTTCTGAGGGGTTGGCAGCAGCAGCAGCTGCAGTGAAACCCCAGGAAGGGCAGTTTGGCAGTACCAGGGTCTGTGCTACAGACCACTGGGATCATGGAATTGTACCAACAATGCCAGGATGGCATAGAGGGGGCAATTCCACGATCATAGACATGTTACATGGCCATATTCGGAGTTACCATGGTGAAGCTACATATAGGTAGTGACCTATATGTAGTGCACGCGTGTAATGGTGTCCCCGCATGTGAGAAAGTACCCTCTTTCTAGCCTTGTTACCCCCACTTTGGGCCTGTTTGTGAGTGTATGTCAGGGTGTTTTCACTGTCTCACTGGTATCCTGTTTGTCAGGGCCCAGTGCTCATAGTGAAAACCCTATGTTTTCAGTATGTTTGTTATGTGTCACTGGGACCCTGTTAGTCAGGACCCCAGTGCTCATAAGTTTGTGACCTAAAGGTATGTGTTCCCTGTGTGATGCCTAACTGTCTCACTGAGGCTCTGCTAACCAGAACCTCAGTGGTTATGCTCTCTCATTTCTTTCAAATTGTCACTAACAGGCTAGTGACCAATTTTACCAATTTACATTGGCTTACTGGAACACCCTTATAATTCCCTAGTATATGGTACTGAGGTACCCAGGGTATTGGGGTTCCAGGAGATCCCTATGGGCTGCAGCATTTCTTTTGCCACCCATAGGGAGCTCTGACAATTCTTACACAGGCCTGCCACTGCAGCCTGAGTGAAATAACGTCCACGTTATTTCACAGCCATTTTACACTGCACTTAAGTAACTTATAAGTCACCTATATGTCTAACCTTTACCTGGTAAAGGTTAGGTGCAAAGTTACTTAGTGTGAGGGCACCCTGGCACTAGCCAAGGTGCCCCCACATTGTTCAGAGCCAATTCACTGAACTTTGTGAGTGCGGGGACACCATTACACGCGTGCACTACATATAGGTCACTACCTATATGTAGCTTCACCATGGTAACTCCGAATATGGCCATGTAACATGTCTATGATCATGGAATTGCCCCCTCTATGCCATCCTGGCATTGTTGGGACAATTCCATGATCCCAGTGGTCTGTAGCACAGACCCTGGTACTGCCAGACTGCCCTTCCTGGGGTTTCTCTGCAGCTGCTGCTGCTGCCAACCCCTCAGACAGGCAGCTGCCCTCCTGGGGTCCAGCCAGGCCTGGCCCAGGATGGCAGAACAAAGAACTTCCTCTGAGAGAGGGTGTGACACCCTCTCCCTTTGGAAAATGGTGTGAAGGCAGGGGAGGAGTAGCCTCCCCCAGCCTCTGGAAATGCTTTGTTGGGCACAGAGGTGCCCAATTCTGCATAAGCCAGTCTACACCGGTTCAGGGACCCCTTAGCCCCTGCTCTGGCGCGAAACTGGACAAAGGAAAGGGGAGTGACCACTCCCCTGACCTGCACCTCCCCTGGGAGGTGTCCAGAGCTCCTCCAGTGTGCTCCAGACCTCTGCCATCTTGGAAACAGAGGTGCTGCTGGCACACTGGACTGCTCTGAGTGGCCAGTGCCACCAGGTGACGTCAGAGACTCCTTGTGATAGGCTCCTTCAGGTGTTAGTAGCCTTTCCTCTCTCCTAGGTAGCCAAACCCTCTTTTCTGGCTATTTAGGGTCTCTGTCTCTGGGGAAACTTTAGATAACGAATGCATGAGCTCAGCCGAGTTCCTCTGCATCTCCCTCTTCACCTTCTGATAAGGAATCGACCGCTGACCGCGCTGGAAGCCTGCAAACCTGCAACATAGTAGCAAAGACGACTACTGCAACTCTGTAACGCTGATCCTGCCGCCTTCTCGACTGTTTTCCTGCTTGTGCATGCTGTGGGGGTAGCCTGCCTCCTCTCTGCACCAGAAGCTCCGAAGAAATCTCCCGTGGGTCGACGGAATCTTCCCCCTGCAACCGCAGGCACCAAAAAGCTGCATCTCCGGTCCCTTGGGTCTCCTCTCAGCACGACGAGCGAGGTCCCTCGAATCCAGCAACACCGTCCAAGTGACCCCCACAGTCCAGTGACTCTTCAGCCCAAGTTTGGTGGAGGTAAGTCCTTGCCTCACCTCGCTGGGCTGCATTGCTGGGAACCGCGACTTTGCAAGCTTCTCCGGCCCCTGTGCACTTCCGGCGGAAATCCTGTGTGCACAGCCAAGCCTGGGTCCACGGCACTCTAACCTGCATTGCACGACTTTCTAAGTTGATCTCCGGCGACGTGGGACTCCTTTGTGCAACTTCGGCGAGCACCGTTTCACGCATCCTCGTAGTGCCTGTTTCTGGCACTTCTCCGGGTGCTACCTGCTTCAGTGAGGGCTCTTTGTCTTGCTCGACGTCCCCTCTCTCTGCAGGTCCAATTTGCGACCTTCTGGTCCCTCCTGGGCCCCAGCAGCGTCCAAAAACGCCAAACGCACGATTTGCGTGTAGCAAGGCTTGTTGGCGTCCATCCGGCGGGAAAACACTTCTGCACGACTCTCCAAGGCGTGGGGGATCCATCCTCTAAAGGGGAAGTCTCTAGCCCTTGTCGTTCCTGCAGTATTCACAGTTCTTCAGCCTAGTAAGAGCTTCTTTGCACCAACCGCTGGCATTTCTTGGGCATCTGCCCATCTCCGAGCTGCTTGTGACTTTTGGACTTGGTCCCCTTGCTCCACAGGTACCTTCAGACAGGAATCCATCGTTGTTGCATTGCTGATTTGTGTTTTCCTTGCATTCTCCCTCTAACACGACTACTTTGTCCTTAGGGGAACTTTAGTGCACTTTGCACTCACTTTTCAGGGTCTTGGGGAGGGTTATTTTGCTAACTCTCACTATTTTCTAATAGTCCCAGCGACCCTCTACAAGGTCACATAGGTTTGGGGTCCATTCGTGGTTCGCATTCCACTTCTGGAGTATATGGTTTGTGTTGCCCCTATCCCTATGTTTCCCCATTGCATCCTATTGTGACTATACATTGTTTGCACTGTTTTCTAAGACTATACTGCATATTTTTGCTATTGTGTATATATATCTTGTGTATATTTCCTATCCTCTCACTGAGGGTACACTCTAAGATACTTTGGCATATTGTCATAAAAATAAAGTACCTTTATTTTTAGTATAACTGTGTATTGTGTTTTCTTATGATATTGTGCATATGACACTAAGTGGTACTGTAGTAGCTTCACACGTCTCCTAGTTCAGCCTGAGCTGCTTTGCTAAGCTACCATTATCTATCAGCCTAAGCTGCTAGACACCCTATACACTAATAAGGGATAACTGGGCCTGGTGCAAGGTGCAAGTACCCCTTGGTACTCACTACAAGCCAGTCCAGCCTCCTACACCGCACTCACAAAGTTCAGGGAATTGGCTCTGAACAATGTGGGGGCATCTTGGCTAGTGCCAGGGTGCCCTCACACTAAGTAACTTTGCACCTAACCTTTACCAGGTAAAGGTTAGACATATAGGTGACTTATAAGTTACTTAAGTGCAGTGTAAAATGGCTGTGAAATAACGTGGACGTTATTTCACTCAGGCTGCAGTGGCAGGCCTGTGTAAGAATTGTCAGAGCTCCCTATGGGTGGCAAAAGAAATGCTGCAGCCCATAGGGATCTCCTGGAACCCCAATACCCTGGCTACCTCAGTACCATATACTAGGGAATTATAAGGGTGTTCCAGAAAGCCAATGTAAATTGGTAAAATTGGTCACTAGCCTGTTAGTGACAATTTGAAAGTAATGAGAGAGCATAACCACTGAGGTTCTGGTTAGCAGAGCCTCAGTGAGACAGTTAGGCACCACACAGGGAACATATACATGCACACCTATGAGCACTGGGGCCCTGTGTGACAGGGTCCCAGTGACACATACATATAGGCCACAAACCTATGAGCACTGGGGTCCTGACCAGCAGGATCCCAGTGACACATAACAACCATACTGAAAACATAGTGCTTTCACTATGAGCACTGAGGCCTGGTTATCAGGATCCCAGTGAGACAGTGAAAACAGTGACAAACACCCTGACATACACTCACAAACAGGCCAAAAGTGGGGGTAACAAGGCTAGAAAGAGGCTACCTTCTCACACACTCTGTCCCTGTTGTCTGTGTTGTCCTCTTCGTCTTCCTCCTCTTCACTCTCCGCAGGCTCCACAGCGGCCTCAACACCACCATCTGGACCATCCTCCTGCAGGAAAGGCACCTGGCGTCGCAAAGCCAGGTTGTGAAGCATGCAGCAGGCCACGATGATATGACACACCTTCTTTGGTGAGTACATTAGGGATCCACCTGTCATATGCAGGCACCTAAACCTGGCCTTCAGGAGGCCGAAGGTCCGGTCGATCACCCTCCAAGTACGCCCATGGGCCTCATTGTACCGTTCCTCTGCCCTGGTCCTGGGATTCCTCACTGGGGTCAATAGCCAAGGCAGGTTGGGGTAACTAGAGTCACCAATTAGCCACACACGGTGTCTCTGTAGCTGTTCCATCACATAAGGTATGCTGCTATTTCGCATGACGTACGCGTCATGCACTGACCCTGGGAACTTGGCATTTAAATGGGAGATGTACTGGTCAGCCAAACAGACCACCTGGACATTCATCGAATGATAATTTTTTCGGTTCCTGTACACCTGTTCATTGTCTTTTGGGGGGACCAAAGCCACATGGGTACCATCAATGGCACCAATGATATTGGGAATGTGTCCAAGGGCATAGAAATCACCCTTCACTGTAGGAAAGTCACCCACCTCAGGGAAAACGATGTAGCTCTGCATGTATTTCATCTGGGCAGACAACACTCTGGACAACACCTTTGAAAACATAGGCTGAGACATCCCAGATGAAATGGCCACTGTAGTTTGAAATGATCCACTGGCAAAAAAATGCAGTACTGACAGCACCTGCACTAGAGGCGGAATCCCTGTGGGTTGGCGGATGGGTGACATCAGGTCTGGCTCCAGCTGGGCACACAGTTCCTGTATAGTGGCACGGTTGAGTCTGTAGGTGAGTATGACGTGTCGTTCTTCCATTGTGGACAGGTCCACCAGCGATCTGTACACGGGAACATTCCTCCGTCTCCTCGCAAGTCCCAGCGGACGATGCCTAGGAAGGACAACATGGAGCACAGAGTCAAGCAACCCACAGGTAAGTGCCCACAGCATGCACATAACACGAATCTCTCGGGATTGAATGGCTAGTATGATTGTCGGTGCAAGGCCTAGCCATGTGTGACGCAGTAGGAATTAAGCCATGTGGGCCCTTGAAATGGCGGCTGCCTGACCTGTGAAGTGTGACAATGTGAAGTGAGGTCATTGCGCTGGCGTGGCACACCGTGGCGGTAGGCGGTCGCAGTCCGCGGCGCAAAGCCGCATTGGACAACATTGAACCCTATGGGTTTCAGGAGCCAATGGCGGTGAGCGCCGGCGGTCGCGGTACGCACCGCCGCAGTACGCACCGCCGCGGCCGTAACCGCCATTTTCTCTATGCTTAATCACACGAGACCTGAGCATCCACAGGAGAGGACCTATACTGCAAGTGCTGCTGTGACCTCGGTCTGGAAGTGACAATGGCTGCTGCGACTGGGGAAAGGGCCCCCGCCTTCAGTTCCGAAGAGTTGGAGAAGCTCGTGGACGGGGTCCTCCCCCAGTATGCGCTACTCTACGGCCCTCCAGACCAACAGGTGAGTACACGGGGGGCAATGCATAGTGGGCTATGCCTGTGATGAGTGGGGAGGATGTACGATGGAGGGGAGGGCAGCGAATGACGAATGCATGGCACGACAGATGAGAGCATGTGCCACATGGCAAGTTTGGGGAGGGGGGGCCACTCACATCGAGCATGCAGAAAAGTGATGATGTTTCTCTTCCCCCCCTGTACATGTCACATAGGTCCGCGCCCATCAGAAGATCGACATTTGGCGTGCCATCGCCAAGGACGTCTGGGCCCTGGGGGTCCACAACAGACGGGGCACCCACTGCCGCAAGAGGTGGGAGGACATCCGCCGCGGGAGCAGGAAGACCGCCGAGGCTCTGCTGGGGATGGCCTCCCAACCTAGGAGGGGTGCCAGTCGTACCTTGACCTCCCTGATGTCCCGGATCCTGGTGGTGGCCTACCCCGATTTAGATGGGCGCTTGAGGACATCACAGCAGACACAAGGGGGTGAGTACCAGCACATTCAGCTATTTTGCACGCAGTGGAGGTGCCTGGGTGGGGGAGGAGGGCTGTGGGTATCCCTAGGCCAGGGCGATTTCTGTAGGATAGGCCCGTCCGTGAGGTATGGTCCTGTGCCCCCGCCCCCCCACCTCTGTAGGGTGCCTAGTAACGCGATTCATGGACCTGTGTATTCTGTGTGGGCAGTTGTCGCCCATAGGCTTGTACGGCATGTCCCAGTGAATGAGTAGTGTACCCCAAGTGCGCAGCGTAGTGCAGGGGGCTTCTGTGTCTGTCCTCTCCGCCAACGGTGTCCCCAATGCATGCACTCAACTTGTCTTTATGTTTTCCACCCCCCCCCCATTTTCTTTGTTTTTCTGTGAATGTGTGCATTAGCATCATCAGGCAGAGGAGAAGTGGCATCGGCGCAAGAGGGAGCTGCATCTCACATGGCCCCGGAGGGCCATGCAACGGACTCCGACATGACCAGTGATACGGAGGGCGAGGGGGGCTCCACCACGGGGACCCGTGCAGACGTCAGTGACACCGACACGTCCTCGGATGGGAGCTCCCTTGCGGTGGCGGCAACATCTGTGCCCACCGATCCTACAGGTACAGCCGCCACCCAGCGCACCAGCTCCGCCCTCCCAGCAGCCCCTCGGCCTTCGGCCGTGCCCGCACGGCCAGGAAGCCGGCCATCTCCTTTGCCCCAGGCACCTCAGGCCCTGTCCCAGTCACCCCTGCTGCCCTCAGTGAGGAGGTCATTGTCCTCCTGAGGACCATCATTGTAGGGCAGTCTACCCTTTTGAATGCCATCCAGGGTGTGGAGAGGGAGGTGCATCAAAGCATACCTGGAGGGCCTTCATTCGGGTCAGGCTGCCCAGCAGCGATCGTTCAACGCTCTGGCCTCAGCACTGACGGCAGCGATTGTCCCTGTCTCCAGCCTCCCTCTTCTAACTCCCTCCACCCAGTCCCACTCCCCTGTTCCTCTGCCTATCCCATCCACACCTACAGACCAGCCTGCACACACCTCAACACCCAAGGGAAGCTCATCCAGACATAAGCACCACAGAACACACAAGCATTCACCCAAGCAACATACAGATGCAGACATGCCAACAGTCACTACCTCCTCTGTGTCCCCCACCTCCTCGTCTCCCTCCTCCCTCCCTGTGACGTCTCCACTCACACCTGCAAGCACACCACCATCAGCCATTACACCCATCACCAGCACAGCCTCCAGACCAGTCCGCACACGTGCAGTCACCACCCCCACTGCCATGTACACGTCCCCTGTGTCCTCTCCCAGTGTGTCTGTCACCCCCGCTTCCAAACCACACAAACGCAGGCAGGCACCCAACCAACAGCCATCCACCTCACGTCAGCCACCAGCCCAAGCACCTGCACCCAAAGACAGCACACTTGACTCTCCTACAACCACATCCTCTTCCTCCACTCCCATACCCACTCCAGCTACCCTTCCCATGGCTCCCAAAAAAATGTTCCTCTCTAAACTGGACCTCTTTTCCTCACCTGACCCACCCCCTCCATCCCGTAAGAGTTGCACAAACACCTCAGCCACCACCAGCCCAGCAACTCCCAAGAACGTCGTTCCTGGTTTTTGGAGTCCGCCCTTTCCTTGGGCTGGGACATCGTCCAGCAGCAAAGGCACAGCCAGCCCCCCCCTGGGAAGAGGAACAAAAAACTGAAGGGCAGGCGCGACAGGCCTGATACGCCTGCCCCCAAGGAGGGTAGCCTTGCACCGTCACCTGCCACATCGGGTAAGGGAGCCAAGGGCCACGGACAGTCTGCCAAGGAGGGAAAGGGCAGCAAAGAGCAAAAGGCAGGGAGCAGCCGACCTGGCCATGAGGGCCCCACCAGCCCTATTCCAGGGGTATCGGAGGAGACCCAGGGCCCCAGGACTCCATCCCAGGAGGGCCCCGCAACGGAAAGGTCCGATGCTGACTGAGCGGCAAGTATTGGCCAGGTGTGGTTCACTCGAAACACAAGACAGGCACTGCTGAACAGGGCCCCGCCGTGAGAAGCACCGCTGAACAGGGCCCCGCTGTGAGAAGCACCGCTGAACAGGGCCCCGCCGTGAGAAGCACCGCTGAACAGGGGCCGGCCTGTCAAGCACCGCTCCGCTGGGCCCTTCCTGTCAAGCACCGCTCCGCTGGGCACCGCCGTCTCAAGCACCGCTCCGCTGGGCCCCGCCGTCTCAAGCACCGCTCCGCTGGGCCCTTCCTGTCAAGCGCCGCTCCGCTGGGCCCTTCCTGTCAAGCACCGCTCCGCTGGGCCCTTCCTGTCAAGCACCGCTCCGCTGGGCACCGCCGTCTCAAGCACCGCTCCGCTGGGCCCCGCCGTCTCAAGCACTGCTCCGCTGGGCCCTTCCTGTCAAGCGCCGCTCCGCTGGGCCCTTCCTGTCAAGCACCGCTCCGCTGGGCCCTTCCTGTCAAGCACCGCTCCGCTGGGCACCGCCGTCTCAAGCACCGCTCCGCTGGGCCCCGCCGTCTCAAGCACCGCTCCGCTGGGCCCTTCCTGTCAAGCGCCGCTCCGCTGGGCCCTTCCTGTCAAGCACCGCTCCGCTGGGCCCTTCCTGTCAAGCACCGCTCCGCTGGGCACCGCCGTCTCAAGCACCGCTGGCCCATTGGCAGTCCCGGTTCTGTGTCGGGCAGGGCTTCACGAGGCACTCTGCCCACCATGCCTCCTCCATGACCAGTGGACTCTGTAATCCACCTGATGGACTGTGGCTTTGCACTCCCCAGGATGTAACAGTGGGCAAGCCACCCACTGTAGGGACTTGTGAGACTGTGGCTTTGCACTCCCCAGGATGGCACAGTGGGCAAGCCACCCACTGTAGAGACTTGTGAGACTGTGGCTTTGCACTCCCCAGGATGTAACAGTGGGCAAGCCACCCACTGTCTGGACTTGTGAGACTGTGGCTTTGCACTCCCCAGGATGGCACAGTGGGCAAGCCACCCACTGTAGAGACTTGTGAGACTGTGGCTTTGCACTCCCCAGGATGGCACAGTGGGCATGGAGGCCCTTCGTGGATCTGGCGTCGTGGACTCATGTGGCTGAGGTGCCCCCCCTTTCCCCCTGAGGTGCCTGTTTTTTATTTTTGTGATGCCCCAGCAGTGTTCTCTCCAATGGACTCGATCTCGTGTGTGGGCTTTGCCCATGTATTGCTGCACATTGGCCCACGGACATTTCGACTTTGAAAAACTGTGCCGGACTTTTGCTACTTGTATGGATATAGTTCTAGATGTGTAATAATTCTTTATATATTGCTAAGATCGCTATACTTTATTGTTTCAATAATATAGTTCTACTTTTACAATCATTAGCTTTTGTCTTTGCTTTTTTTGTGGGGGGGGTTTGGGGGTGTCACTCTGACTTTTTTATCTGCATTGGTGTGTAGGTATTTCGGTGGGGGTGGGGGTGGGTGTGTCGCGTATGTGTGTGCCCGTAACCTTTCCTCCTCCCCCCTCCCCTGTGTCAGAGGTGCAGTACTCACTGTTGTCGTCTGCGGCGAGGTTCGTGATCCTGGAAGAAGAGCAGGAAGGCAATGGCTGGGAGGATGTGGAGTTCCGGTTCCATGCTGTCCCGATTCCGCGTGGAGTGTGTCGAGGTAAGCGTTTCCATTGGAAATGTCTGTTTCCGCCGTGTTTTTATCGGCGGGGCTCCTGCCCCGGAAAAGGTGGCGGATTGGTGAGTTGTGATAGGGTGGGCGGTACATTGTCTGCCGCCTGCCTGTTGGCGGTGACCGCCGCGCTGTTTGTTTGTGCCGCCGTGGCGGTCGGAGTGTTAATGCGGCGGCCTGTGTTGGCGGTTCCCGCCAGTTTCAGAATTCCATTTTTTTGACCGCCAGCCTGTTGGCGGGTTGGCCGCCGCTTTAACACTGACCGCCAGGGTCAGAATGACCCCATATGTCTCAAAAGAAACATACTTCTACATTAGGTCTAAGAGATGCAGATGAAGTGACTACCATAATAATGCATTCTAATTACAAAGTACGAAACAGATCCAGACAGTGTACCGTCACCATACGTCCGTGAGGTAAGTAAGAAAAAGTAGGTAAAAAAGAACGCTGAGAAATAGATATAAAAGAAAAAAACATAGAAATGACATACAAGCGATGGAGAGGCTGACAATAATGTGGACCCCAATTCACACTAAAGAATCTGAAAAACTTATCTCATTGTTGTGCCCAAATTGATAATTCCATAGCGCATACCTTTAGCAGTAAATTCCAAATAATAGAGCTCCAAAATAAACCGGATAGCCTTTAGTCCAAACCCGGCATGTAGTCCAATGCCGATTATCGACAAAGGTTTCAGAAAATATCCGTTACACCCACACCTCTAATATTAAAGCATGACTCATGAGTCTAAAAAGATATGTGCTCACTGACACCCACCTCCAATTAGAAGCCGAAATGAAATTAAAATATATCCCAAAACTGAGTTTTTCTTTCACTCCTTGAACGCATGTTCACTATGGGTGATTAATCCAAGCCAATGCCGAGAATCACGTTTAACAAAGTAAACTAAGGAAATGGACGAAGGACTCACAGTCACAGTTTTAGGCACCATATTGGAAGTATTTCATATCAACATGGTGTGTGACTAATGTCAGCAACCCAAAATACCAATAATCCAACAGCGTATTGATAATCTCATATATTTTAAATATCCAAATTTCAATGACCTAGATCTATTAAGTAGCCCTAAGTGGTAGCTAGGAATTGATGGAGAATATAGCCCGCATTGAAATAATAACAATCAAGGGGAATGAAAATGAACAAACTGTCCTGACAAAAATCGCCACGTAGAAGGTACTAGTTGAAAAAATAACATCGCCCAAGAAAAATTGAACAAACGCAGTAAATATCCAATGTATCTAATATTTAAATTGTTGGAACTCAAATATTCACTGAAGTCTTTCAGTTCCAGTAAATCACCTGTCCAAATCATTAGGCAGTCATCAATATATCTGCCCCAATAGAGAATATTAGAGTTCCAACGTTTCCCCTCCATGCTCCAAATGAGTTTTTGTTCAAAATACCCCATAAACAATTTTTCATATGCTGAGGAGAACCTGGATCCCATTGCAACCCCCTGTTTTGTCGATGCCAATCAGTTTTGAATAGGAAAAAATTATTACGCAATATTAACTCAGTCATTTTTAACAACATAGGAGTATGTTCATATAAACTGGCTGATCTGTTATTCAAAAAATGGTTAAGTGCCAAAATTCCCAGATCATGTTCAATACTAGTGTAGACCTTAAATGATTGCAGAAAATTGTAGGATTGTATAGAGCTCACTATTGGTTGGCCCAGGAAGGCAGAACAAAGGACTTCCTCAGAGAGAGGGTGTTATACCCTCTCCCTTTGGAAAAAGGTGTCAGGGCTGGGGAGGAGTAGCTTCCCCCAGCCTCTGGAAATGCTTTGATGGGCACAGATGGTGCCCATCTCTGCATAAGCCAGTCTACACCGGTTCAGGGATCCCCCAGCCCTGCTCTGGCGCGAAACTGGACAAAGGAAAGGAGAGGTGCCCAGAGCTCCTCCAGTGTGCTCCAGACCTCTGCCATCTTGGAAACAGAGGTGCTGCTGGCACACTGGACTGCTCTGAGTGGCCAGTGCCAGCAGGTGACGTCAGAGACTCCTTCTGATAGGCTCTTACCTGTGCTGCTAGCCTATCCTCCTTCCTAGGTAGCCAAACCTCCTTTTCTGGCTATTTAGGGTCTCTGCTTTGGGGAATTCTTTAGATAACGAATGCAAGAGCTCATCAGAGTTCCTCTGCATCTCTCTCTTCACCTTCTGCCAAAGGATCGACCGCTGACTGCTCAGGACGCCTGCAAAACCGCAACAAAGTAGCAAAGACGACTACTGCAACCTTGTATCAATGATCCTGCTGCTTTCTCGCCTGTTTCCTGGTGGTGCATGCTCTGGGGGTAGGCTGCCTCCTTTCTGCACCAGGAGCTCTGAAGAAATCTCCCATGGGACGACGGAATCTTCCTCCTGCAACCGCAGGCAACAAAAGACTGCATCACCGGTCCTCTGGGTCCCCTCTCAGCAAGATGAGTGTGGTCCCTGGAACTCAGCAACTCCGTCAAAGTGACTCCCACAGTCCAGTGACTCTTCAGTCCAAGTTTGGTGGAGGTAAGTCCTTGCCTCCCCACACTAGACTGCATTGCTGGGTACCGCGTGATTTGCAGCTGGTCCGGCTCCTGTGCACTCTTCCAGGATTTCCTTCGTGCACAGCCAAGCCTGGGTCCCCGACACTCTAACCTGCAGTGCACAACCTCCTGAGTTGTCCTCCGACATCGTGGGACTCCCTTTTGTGTCTTCGGGTGAGCTCCGGTTCACTCCTCTTCCAAGTGCCTGTTCCGGTACTTCTGCGGGTGCTGCCTGCTTCTGTGAGGGCTCCCTGACTTGCTGGGCACCCCCTCTGTCTCCTCATCCACGTGGCGACATCCTGGTCCCTCCTGGGCCACAGCAGCATCCAAAAACCCTAACAGCGACCCTTGCAGCTAGCAAGGCTTGTTTGCGGTCTTTCTGCGCGGGAACACCTCTGCAAGCTTCTTCACGACGTGGGACATCCATCCTCTAAAGGGGAAGTTCCTAGTCCTCTTCGTTCTTGCAGAATCCACAGCTTCTACCATCCAGTGGCAGCTTCTTTGCACCCTCAGCTGGCATTTCCTGGGCATCTGCCCACTCTCGACTTTGTCGCGACTCTTGGACTTGGTCCCCTTGTTCCACAGGTACTCTCGTCCGGAAATCCACTTTGGTTGCATTGCTGGTGTTGGTCTTCCTTGCAGAATTCCCCTATCACGACTTCTGTGCTCTCTGGGGAATATAGGTGCACTTTACACCTACTTTGCAGGGTCTTGGGGTGGGCTAATTTTCTAACCCTCACTGTTTTCTTACAGTCCCAGCGACCCTCTACAAGCTCACATAGGTTTGGGGTCCATTCGTGGTTCGCATTCCACTTTTGGAGTATATGGTTTGTGTTGCCCCTATACCTATGTGCTCCTATTGCAATCTACTGTAACTTTACATTGCTTGCATTACTTCCTTTTGCTATTACTGCATATTTTTGGTATTGTGTACATATATCTTGTGTATATTTGCTATCCTCATACTGAGGGTACTCACTGAGATACTTTTGGCATATTGTCATAAAAATAAAGTACCTTTATTTTTAGTATATCTGTGTATTGTGTTTTCTTATGATATTGTGCATATGGCCAGTGGTATAGTAGGAGCTTTGCATGTCTCCTAGTTCAGCCTAAGCTGCTCTGCTATAGCTACCTTCTACCAGCCTAAGCTGCTAGAAACACCTCTTCTACACTAATAAGGGATAACTGGACCTGGTACAGAGTGTAAGTACCCCTTGGTACCCACTACAAGCCAGGCCAGCCTCCTACAATAATTGGCATTGGACCACATGCCGGATTTGGTCTAAAGGCTATCCGGTTTACTTTGGAGTTCTATTATTTGGAATTAACTGCTAAAGGTATGTGCTATGGAATTATCAATTTGGGCACAACAACAAGATAATTTTTTGGGATTCTTTAGTGTGAATTGGGGTCCACATTATTGTCAGCCTCTCCATCGCTTGTATTTCATTTCTACGTTTTTTTCCTTTATATCTATTTCTCAGCGTTCTTTTTTACCTACATTTTCTTACTTACCTCACGGACGTATGGTGACGGTACACTTTCTGGATCTGTTTCGTACTTTGTAATTAGAATGCATTATTATGGTAGTCACTTCATCTGCATCTCTTAGACCTAATGTAGAAGTATGTTTCTTTTGAGACATAGTCACTTTTAAAATTGTCACTCTTGTAATATTTAGGTTTAGTCCACCCATAGGTTTCTCTGTCATATCACTCTTTGAGGTGGGTGTTGGTTATAACAAAACCAATATTAATCAGTTAAAGATGGATTTGAATGTAATACATTAATTGTATTTACAGCCCTGAGGAAGTCATTGCGACTATTTTTCGCGCGACGAAACACGTGTTGGCTGTTCACTCTTGGTTATTGCTGTTTGATACATCTCTCAATAAATAATAAGATTGGATTCAAGCTGTTGGCTATTGACTGTTGTATATCGGGAAATTCTTAGGACAAGAAGAAGACTGCATCTACTGCGTCTCCTTCACCCCAGGCACCTCATCTCCTGCCCCCATTAGCCCAGCTGCCCTCACTGAGGAGGCTATTGACCTCCTGAGGAGCATCTCTGTAGGTCAGACAACCATTGTGAATGCCATCCAGGGGCTGGCATCCCAGATGCAGCAATGCAATGCAATGTGCTCCTGGAAAGCATTCACAAGGCCACGCCTGGCCTCCAGAGATCTTTTCAGGCTCTGGCCTCCTCTTTGATGGCAGCCAGTGTCCCTGGTCTTTCCATCCCCCCTCTCACCACCTCTACCCCTTTTAGCACCCCACTCCCTTCTCCCATCCCAAGCACACAACCAGACAGCCATGAACCCAAATCAACACCCAAGAAGCAGGCAGACAAACAGAAGCACCACACATTCCACCACATGCAGGCACACACCCAACATTCCAAGGCAGACACAGCAACATCCACCTCCCCCACTATGTTCACCCCCCACCCACCTCCCAGGACACAGAAACGCTCCCAGAGTTTCACTCCACACACATCCACTAAACATGGGCATACTATACAGGCACCTGCATCCAGACACAGCAGACCTCCACCTCATAACACCACTGCCTCATCCTCCACTCCCAAACCTGTCTCCAAAAAACCTCCAGCTGCACCTCGAAAACTTTCCCTCTCCCATGTTGACCTGTTTGAACCCACTGGCCCACCCTGTCTTGTCCTTAAACGTTCCCTTGGCCTCCAGAAACCCACTCCTTCCTCATACAAGTCCTCCCCAGTCTGCCCTACCCATTCCTGTGCCCCTTCCCCAGAGAAAAAGGCCTGTGTTGCCCCTGGTCCCTTTGCCACCCCCCAGTCCAGGCCCACTCCTCCTCCTCCCAAGGGCAAGCCCGAACCCTCTCCACCTCCAGTACCTATGCACAAGACCCTCCCCTTCCAAACCTGAGTCCCCATCCCTGCCACCCCCTGCCCCTTAACCCTGAGGTGCCTAGCTGCCCCATTGATGCCCCTTCTCAGTGGAGTGTTACTTTCCATTGTGGGAGTCAAGTGTGGGCTAAATTTGCCCTAGCAGGACATGTTAATGAACAGGTCAATGGCCTTTTTTGGACAGCAAAGAGAAAAAAAAACAGCGTTCACCAGTGCGCACCCATGCTACTTTATCATTCGAAATTATTGTTTATTTTGCTATGCCCACATGCCACCATGTTTGCACAAACCAAATTACCAAATGCAAAACACAAGCCCAAGAACACACCAACAGAGGCTCGTGCCATTTAAGTGCCTCACGTTATCTGCCAAGGCAGTTGGCTTCCTTTTCACGGTATAAGTAGCAAAAACAAATACACACACACTGCTATTCTTTAATAAAAGTGAAATAACACAAAACACAAGCTCAAGCGAATTAGAAACAGCGCATTGTGTTCCAATGCCATTGCCTGCCTTCTCACGCAACCAAGCAGCAAACATATGCACACAGACCGCTCGGTTTCAATAAAAGAAAGGAAGCACAAAGGAAAAAAATTAAAAGTAAAACAGTTTCACATAAGGAAGCAGACGGCGCCATGGGTGTGAAGGAGACACACAAAGGGAAACAGACGTTCGCTCGCAGTGAAACATATCGGAAAAAGTGCAATTATCCACGTAACCGGCAAAAGTATAATTATCCATGTAACAGGATCGATGTCATGCAAAGCACTCGACTGCAGCCCAGCGAGATCGCGCTGCCTTCCAAATAAAGAGAAAAAGTAGTCCAGAAATCATGCAGAAAACATGGAGCCTCATATGTTTTCAGTAGTTGGCCTGTGCGCTCAAGGATGGCTAAACACCGTATGCATGCCTTTCACAAATTAAATGAAACATATTTTAAAAGGCAAGGCGACGGACCAACCAAACTGATGGGCGTGGCTAAAAGCCCACAGAGGGATTACACCAGGGACAATCCGCTTTGCGCTCGACCCTAAAAACAAGGAGAAATGTAGATATTGCTCTTGTTATGCTTCCCCTGGGGTGCCTTACAGCTTTGATGCATTCCCAGTTTTACATGGTTTTGTAAATCTAGGAATGCGTCAAAAACCATGGGTGATGCGTGGGAATACCCACCACAATGACCCTGGAACGCCCCCCTGACGCAGTGATAGGCAACGCTGCGACTTGAGATGCCTTGCCTTACACCATAGCCATGAGGCCATGAAAAGCCATGCAGAGTGGCTGTGCGTGCCCTTGTAAATATGGGTCTACACTATGAGCTGCTGCAGCGTCAAATAAAGTGACGCACCAGCGGCGCAGGGGCTTGTAACCCGCCCCAGCATGTCTGTGCCAAGGCAGTGAGCGAGGCTGTCTGTGAGTGATAGGGCGCTACCACACAATGCTTTAGTCACATTCAAAAATCGCCCCTTCTCATGCCCATTAGGAGGGACGAGAAAGTGTCACACACTAAAAAGTGGGCCGTGGTTCTCATAAGTCTGGGGTGCTCTGTCTTAGAGGAGCTCGCTGCGCCTGCCCTGTGATCTGGGCATGTCCAGGTAAGTAGAGGCCCATGACAGGGTATGTAAGTGAGTCATGTCCTTTCATCTGGGCAGGTTCATGTGTGGTCGTCCCGTAATCTTGGCATGTCCCGGTGAGCAGTGTCTCATGATCTGGGCATGTCCCTGGAAGCAGTGTCCCATGAACTAGCTTTGTCACGGTGACTGGTGTCCCATGATCCAGCCATGTTCTGCCGAACAGCGTTTCATGATCTGGGCATGCCCTGGTGAGCAGTGTCCCATGATCTGGGCATGTCCTGGTGAGCAGTATTTCATGATCTGGCATGTCCTGGTGATCTGTGTTGTATGATCCGGGCATGTCCTAGTGAGCAGTATCCCATGATCGGGGGGCATGTCCTGTTGAGCAGTGTTGTATGATCTGGGCATGTCCTGGTGAGCAGTGTTGTATGATCTGGGCATGTCCTGGTGTGCAGTGTTGTATGATCTGGGCATGTCCTGGTGAGCAGTGTTTCATGATCTGGGCATGTCCTGGTGAGCAATGTTTCATGATCTGGGCACGTCCCGATGAGCAGACCCGCGTGGTCCGAGGAGTTAATGATCCAGGCATGTCCTGGTGAGCAGTGTCCCATGATCCGGGCATGTCCTGGTGAGCAGTGTTGTATGATCTGGGCACGTCCCGGTGAGCCGCATCCCATGATTCGGGCATGTCCTGGTGAGCAGTATGCCATGATCGGGGCATGCCCTGGTGAGCAGTGTTGTATGATCTGGGCAGGTCCTGGTGAGCAGTGTTGTATGATCTGGGCATGTCCTGGTGAGCAGTGTTGTATGATCTGGGCATGTCCTGGTGAGCAGTGTTGTATGATCTGGGCATGCCCTGGTGAGCCGCATCCCATGATCCGGACATGTCCTAGTGAGCAGTGCCTCGTGATCCAGGCATGTCCAGTAGAGCAGTGCCCGTGTCCTGGCTCCGGTGCACTGTGCAGAACCGTGTGTGAGTGTCTGGACCTCAGTCACAGGGCGGGAGGACTGAGTCCAGTGCTTGAGTCCTTCACGCGACCCCAAGGTCTTCCTTTCTTTTCGGGGAACAAATCGGGGTTTACATTAGATCTTTGCAAGAGAGCACTGGAGAGACATTCACCATCACTGGAGAGACAGAGAGAGACGGTCACCGTCACCAGAGAGAGAGAGACGCTCGCCATCACCGGGGAGAGAGACGTTCACCATCACTGGAGGAAGACTCATTTACCGCCGGAGAGAGACACGTTCACCATCACCGGGGAGAGAGAGAGACGTTCACCATCATTGGAGACAGAGAGGGACGTTCACCATCACTGGAGAGACATAGAGAGACGTTCACCATCACCGGTGAGACAGAGAGAGACGTTCACCATCACTGGAGAGAGAGACACGTTCACCATCACCGGGGAGAGACAGACGGTCACCGTCACCGGAGAGAGACGCTCACCATCACTGGAGACAGAGCGAGACGTTCACCATCACTGGAGAGAGAGAGAGACGGTCACCATCACCGGAGACAGAGCGAGACGTTCACCATCACCGGGGAGAGAGAGAGACGTTCACCATCATTGGAGACAGAGAGGGACGTTCACCATCACTGGAGAGACATAGAGAGACGTTCACCATCACCGGTGAGACAGAGAGAGACGTTCACCATCACCGGTGAGACAGAGAGAGACGTTCACCATCACCGGGGAGAGACAGACGGTCACCGTCACCGGAGAGAGACGCTCACCATCACCGGGGAGAAAGAGACGTTCACCATCACCGGAGAGAGAGAGAGGGACGCTCACCATCACTGGAGAGAGAGAGAGACGGTCACCATCACCGGAGACAGAGCGAGACGTTCACCATCACTGGAGAGACAGAGCGGGACGTTCACCATCACTGGAGAGAGAGACACTTTCACCATCACTGGAGACAGAGCGAGACGTTCACCATCACTGGAGAGACAGAGCGAGACGTTCACCATCACTGGAGAGAGAGACACTTTCACCATCACTGGAGACAGAGAGAGACGTTCACCATCACTGGTGAGAGATTCACTTTCACCGTCACCGGAGAGACAGAGAGAGACGTTCACCAGTACTGAGAGACAGAGAGAGACGTTCACCATCACTGAAGAGAGACACGTTCACCATCACCAGGGAGAGACACGTTCACCAGCACTGGAGAGAGAGAGAGACGGTCACCGTCGCCGGAAGAGATGTCCCAGCAGGAATCAGAGGAGGTGGGTCGAGTGTGCATGTGTTGTCTGGAGGAGAGTCCTGTTGACACCACTCATTTTTCGGGGTACATTCTTACTCTTCTGAGTTACCCCACCCCGTGCCCTCTCCAGTCCCCACTTCAGGGCATCCATCAGTCTGACGTCACAGTCTCGTGGCGTGACTGTGCACCAGGGAGGGGAGGGGGTTTCTCTGAAGTGTGTTCATTTTGTTGGCTCAGTTGTACCAAGTGCATTCGTGATCCAGGAGTCCACGGCCGCCCGGCCAGTGTCCAGCTCCGGGGAGCAGGGGGTCCACCTGGCCAGCACCTGCTGGGGCTCCAAGGGCGGCTCCGCTGGGGACCAGGGTGGCAAGGCCAGGTGAGAGGAGAGGTTGGCACCTTCACCAGCCTATGACTGGACTGGAGAGGGTTTATTTAACCAGCTGGCTGAAGCCCGGGGAGCGTCTTCTGCCAGCCTGCTCCAGTGAGGACTTTAGTGAGATGTGTGAAGTGCACCCCTTTACTTGGGGGGGGCCCTGAGAGGGGTGCCTCCTCCCTCTCCGCAGCTGCAGACTGCATATGCAAATCAGTCTTGACCCTGTTCCTCATGGGAACAGTCCAGCCCGAACTGCTAGGCCAGGTCTTCCCTGGACCGGAAACAAGCTTCCTGGGACCGGTTTCAGGGTATCACCCTTCATCAGCCAGGCTAGCTTGAATCCAGTGGCACAGTGAGCAAGGGACCCACGTCCGGGCATCCCCGGTGCACTTATGGTGGCTAAAGCAAAGCAAAACACAAATGATTGACGGAATGCAGAACCAATCACACATTCGCCCCCAGTCAAAGATCTGGGTTTAATCCATCGTTCTTTTGCTCACCACACCACCCCAATTTAGTACTGGAGGTGAATGTTTGACATTGTTCAGCATTCCGTCCATCACTTGTTCTTTTTGCATTTGTCGCCCAAAGTGGGAAGGGTATGCCCAGACGTGGGTCCCTTGCTCACTGTGCCACTGGATACAAGCTAGCCTGGCTGATGAGGGGTGAAACCCCGAAATCGGTCCCAGGATGCTTGTTTCCAGTCTAGGGAAGACCTGGCCTGGCAGTTCGGGCTGGACTGTTCCCGTGGGTAACAGGGTCAAGACTGATTTGCATATGGCTGGGTCCAAACTGGAATGGCATGGGCAGCAAACAAACAATGGATTTTAGGTCCAGATCTCTGTACTGGGGGTGAATTGTTCAGCATTCCGTCCATCACTTGTTCTTTTTGCATAGATTCAACGTAGGCTTGGGCCAGCATTCATTTAGGGGGGTATCGGGCATCATAAGGGGTCGCCGTCCGGGGGACCCCTAGGCGTTATCTCCCCCGTTAACGGTCCTGCAGTCTTTCCACGTTGGAGCGCTGCCCCCTGGCAGAGCTAGTTGGATAGGATACAGTTGAGAATAGGGGAGAGCAGAATCAGGCTCTTGATTATTGCAATGGGGGGCCCGTAAAGATTCGTGTGGGGGGAAGGAGGTGGAGTGTCCCCATCCAGTGCAGTGATTGCCGGGGAAGAAGGGAGAAAAGAAGAGAGGAGAGAGCAGGAGAAAAGAGGGAAAAAGGGGGGGATGGGGAGAGGAGAGGGAGGGGTGGAAGTTAGAGGTGGGAGACAGAGGTATAACAAAAAGGTGGGGAAGGAGCGAAACAGGGAGGGGAGAGGATGGAGGGGCTGGTATCACTGAGACAGAGGGGGGTATAAGCAAAATATAGAGGGAGAGAGAGGGGGGAGGAAGGGGAAAGAGAGTTCAGATGAACGGTGATATCATCTTCATGATAGGGGAAAGAGGACGAAAAGGAAAAAAGGAGGGGGGAGGGAGAGGGTGAGGGGGTAAGAGGAAGAGGGGAAAGGGAGGGGACCCGAAGTAGGGAGGGGAAATTAAAGGCGTGAGGCATTTAGCTCGAAGTCGGTGATGGCAACGGCGTGGCTGAAGCATGTGTGAGGAATGGGGCCCATATCTGGGCAAAAACAGCAGCTTGATCTTGAAGATTGTAAATTATTTTTTCATGCTGGGCTATACTAGTCATTGCCACTATCCAGTCCTCAGGCGTAGGAGAGGTAGTCGATCTCCAGCAGCGCAAAATACATATTTTTGCTGTTGACAGAGCTGTGTGTAGTAGTCTTTTTTGCGGCCTTGTAAAGACCGGGAGAGGATTCGTATCGTGCAGCATTATAAGGGAGGGGGGTAGGGAGGATGGTAGAGGCATGGAGTCCGACAGGTTGTCCTCGACAGTCTTCCACAGGGGTCGAACCGCTGGACAGCCGCTGAGTACGTGTAGCAAATCACAGTGAGCCTCTGGGCAGCGTCAGCATAGTGCGTGCAGAAGGAGGCCAGTTCTATGCAACTACACCGGTGTCCAGTACCAGTTGTGAAGCGTCTTGAAGAGGCAAAATTTCAGATGGGCTTCGCATGTACCTCTGTCCAGTGCGTCCACTATGTCTGCCCAGTCCTTCACATCAAAAGCTTGTTGGAGACGGGTTTGCCATTGTAGGCGTAAGTTAGCTAATACTGGGTGCGAGTATAGGTGACCTGTAATAACCTCATAGAGGCCAGCCATCATTCCTTTATGTTTCCCCCATGTCTTCATGCACGCTATTATGGGTGAGGCCTGGAGTCCTCGTCGGATAGTGTCCTTATGTTGGTGCAGACAGTGCTGGAGTTGAGGGTACCTCCACTCCTGTTTGGAATGAAAGTGGAATTCCTCCTGTAACCTGGCAAATGGCTTAAGCCCGTCATCATCCTGCACCTGGGGTAGGCGGTCTATCCCTGCTTCCCTCCACTCTGGCCAGTCGAAAGGCGCTCCACTTATACACAGGCCATCATTGCGCCACAAGGGAGCCTGGGTGTGGAGAAAGGGGTGTATCCCCAGGAGACGATCGGCTCTTTGCCATGCCACATGGGTCGCCTTCAGTATCAGGTTCAAATCGGCAGGGGGTGTGGGGGTCATTCGATAGAACCCATCAAGATATCCAGCATGAGAGAGTAGCTCTTTCTCTACCGGGACCCACAGCGGCAATTCCGCCTGGCCGGGTAAAGTTGCGGCCAGTGGGGACAATTGGAGGGCTAGGGCATAATGTTCCACTGAGGAGAGCCCCATTCCGCTGTAGGATCTACGTGCTATTAGCTTGGCTGGCACCAACAGTGGGCGCATGGTACCCCACACAAAGGATCTGATTGTAGCGTCGATTGACCGCAACATGTTGAGAGTTATTTAGAGGGGTAGGAGTCCCAGGATATAAGTGAATCGTGGCACTGTGACCATCCGTACCGCTGGCAACCGTCCCCACATGGAGAGACCCAGCTGGGTCCATTTGTCAAAGTCCAGTCACATGCGAGCAGTAAGGGGGTCTAGATTGTCTGCTACGATGCATTCTAGGCCATGCTTGACTAAGACTCCTAGATAGTGAGAATGGGAAGCCCAAAAGCTCTGCTTTTGTTGTCACCCTCGAAAGAGGAAGGGCCTCACTTTTCCCCCAATTTATCCTGTAACCAGAGAGGTGTGCAAAGTCACCTGTGATCCCCATTAGGGTGGGCAAGGAGTGCTCAAGGTTAGTCCGCGTTATTAGGATGTTATCTGTATATAGGTAAAGCTTAGAGGTACTTCCCGGCAGGGGGAGACCTACCACCAGTGTAGAGGCACGGATGGCAGCCGCCAGCGGTTCCAGCGCCAAGAGGAACAAAAGGGGGATCAGAGGGCATCCCTGCCAGGTTCCCCTGCAGATGGGAGAAGGGTCCGAAAGAAAACCCCCACAGTTGACCCGCGCTGTGGGGCGCTGGTATAGTAAGCCAATTTTGGATATAAATTGGTCACCTAGTCCAAATTTCTTTAGTGTTGCGATAAATACGGCCATTCTATTCGGTCAAATGCCTTTTCTGCATCTAGGGACAGTGCCAGCGCAGCCTCCGGCAAGTATCAGGCTTTTCATAGGGTATGGCAAAGGGTACGTAGGTGGCTGCCTGAGTGTCGGCCCGGCACGAAGCACACCTGCGTCTGATGGATGAGCGACGGCCTTACGCAGTCGGTTTGCCAGAATACTGGCTAGGATCTTGATGTCTCCATTCAGGAGGGATATGGGTCGGTAGCTTCCGCAAAGCAATAGGTCTTGACCGGGCTGTGGTATAACAGCAATGATGGTGGTGTTGGAAATCACCCCTAGAGAGTTCGTCTGACACGCCTCAGTGAGTGCGTCATGCAGAACATCCAGTGCTTCGTCCCCGCCCATTTATAAAATTAAGCAGGGAATCCATCCTCTCCGGGTGACTTATGATAGGGGAGATTGGAGACAGCTTGTAAGAGTTCTTGGCAGGTGATGTCCCCCTCTAGTAACCCGCGGCCCTCATCAGATAGCAAGGGGAGAGCAATATTGTTAAGGAAAGTCTCTATCTGGATAGTAGAGTATTGCGATTCTGGTGCATAGAGATGGTGGTAAAAGGTTGCAAATTCTTCTACTATCCACTGTGGGTGTGTGAGGACCTCTCCCGTACTTGCCTTAATGGCCGGTACGGCTAGGGTTGCCTCCCTCTGACGGAGTTGAGCTGCCAGCAAACGCCTGGCCTTCTTCCCCTGTTCATAATGTCTCCCACGGAGACGTTGCAACGCAAATTCGGCCTGAGAGGTGAAAAGCTCATTCAGCGCCATACGGGCTCTCTCTAATTGCCTACGAAGGGAGAGGGAAGGAAGGTCACTATATTGGCGTGTTAGACTCCTGATTTCAGTTTCCAAAGCTGTTTGTCGCGCTCTTCTTTCTCTGTTCGCCAGTGCGGCGTCATGCATCATGTGACCTTGTATGGTCGCCTTTGCTGCCGCCCATATGACCCTTTTGGACGTTACTGAGCCAAGATTATTGTGGATGTAGGCAGATGCGTTCGCCTGCAGTTGCGCCTTCCCTTGACGGGTGCGATAGCGGTGGACAGCAAATCGCCAGGGCTTACGCTGCGGGGACATCAGACCTAACTGGATGGCTAAGAGGATCGGGGAATGATCCGAGAGACCCTCGACGAGTATGCGCGCGTCATGCGTGTGTGCCACAATGCTATGTGAGATAAGGAAATAATCCAACCGGGACTGAGTACCGTGGACAAAAAGGTATATTCCTTATCCGCCGGATGCGTCAGCCTCCAGAAGTCGACCAGGCCATTATCCTGCATGACATCGGATTGCAAGGCCCTGTCTCCGTTATTAGCTATGTCCAGGGGCCCAGTCCTATCTAATATCGCGTCCCTAGCTAGGTTCCAGTCTCCCCCAATTATGTGTCAGGTAGCCCCTATCTCCGTTAAGAGACAATTGATACGGAGTAAAAACTGCCTTTTTGAACCGGTTGGGGCGTATACGGAGCCTACACAAATCGAAGAGCCTCCCGATTTCAGTTTGGCGAATACATACTGTCCCTCCGGGTCTACCCATGATTCAATAACAGTGAAAGGTAGGCTTTTCCACAGGACGATTGCGACACTGCACTTTCGGGGCACAGGGCCTTCAGTGCACTGTGGGGGAGGGCTAAAGCCAGACAGCACTGTCCCCACCCAATCTCGCTGTAACTTGTCAGATTCGATTTTGTTCAGATGGGTCTCTTGAAGGTGAGCCACATCTGTCCGCTGCGTATTGAGGTATGAGAGTATTTTCTTCCTTTTGATGAAATGGGTGAGACCATGAACATTCCAGGAGACAACACGTAAGAGGGCAGAGGATGTAGCCGAGCTGCCGGCCATGATGGAGAGCTAGAAGGGGTGATGAGAGTAGGCGGTGTATGGGAGAGGGAGAAGGGGAGGAGGAGGGGAGGATAAGGTTAAATGTAAGAAGAAAAGGGGATTGGGGGAGAAATAATGAAGGCCAATAAACCGGAAAGGAGGGGTGAGGTGTCCCAGGGGTGCCAGTCAACGAAAAAAAGGAGGGGGAGAGGGAAGGTGTTAATGCTGGAAAGTGAAGAAGGTGGGATAAGCGGGGGGAGAGGGGAGGAGGGGAAGGAGCTGATGGGATAAGGGGATATACTAGGAAGGGGAAACACAGAAGGATAGGAGATAAAAAGTCAGGGAAAAGAGAGAAGAGTGAGATGGGGAGAGAAGAAGAGAGGAACTGAGAGTGCGGAAAAGGAGTGGCAGGAGAGATGACTAAGATAACAAGTGCAACAGTGCCAGTCCCAACGCAGGGGGAAAGAGGAAAAAGGTAGAGGAAATAGAGAGGGGGGGAGAAAAGAGAGAAGAATTGGACCCAAACAAGATCCCCTAAGAATCTATACCGTAGTCTGCGGGCCTACACCTAACCCCTAAGAGCCTCTACGCCCGGCCAACAGGATTCCAGCTGGGGGGGGGCACATCGATGTAAATGTAAATGTAATGTAAATTATCACTTGTATAGCGCACTACTCACCCGTTAGGGTCTCAAGGCGCTGTACTCATACCGCTATGGAACCCCTCCTGGCTTTTCCCTGTGAGGCGCCCACTCCTGAGCACCCCCAGGGTGAAGCCAGGCATCCAAGCGCTGTTGGGGCCGTTGTGGAGATTAAGCAAGCTATTGCCCAGAGTTGCAGAGTGGGACCCATGAATTAGATTAGGCACTGAGGCGAGAATTATCTGGTCAAGGGGAATTGAGCCCAAGACCTGCCGAAGCGGGACTTGAACCCTGGTCTTGAGCCAGATCTCTGCTTCAGGGTCTGCCGCTCTAACCATTGAGCCACACTTCTCCACTCGATAAACCATATCCACCCGTGGACGCAGATGATCCGCATCACCGGTATCAGGACCTCATTATGTAAAGCATCTATGCGGGGCTGGGGCAGTGACCTGCCATAGAAGAAGGGCCGGCAAGCCGGGAGGCACCGTAGTCAGTCCGATAGGGCCCCCGGGGGGGCGGGGAAGGGGGAGGGGAAAGAATGCCATAAGTCTCTAAGACGGTAGCAGCGGCACTCGCGTGTCAAGGGGGGAAGGCGGGGGTGAAAGGGAGGGGGAGGGGCGGAGTTGAGCAGAAGACACAGGTGGAGGCAGAGCGTAGAGAGAAGGTACAGAGCATATCCTTATTCACAGGACCAGTATTATAGAAGCGCTCATCGCATAAGCATTGGAGGTACATAAAAGTAATAAACATTAGCCAATAATCCAGTTATCTGTATTACATTATCATTCAGATTAATTAATTAACTAACTGGGTGAGTCGGTAGGACCAAGGGTTACGGCCCAGTGTGTCAACTATCTCAAAAGGGGTTGAGTAACTCTAGAAACTTATGGGAGACCTCCATGGGGTCTACGGTAAAACAGTGTAGTACAGTTCAGGAAGTTGGCTCTGTATAGTCTATCTCAAAGTAAGAGATAGTGTGCACAGAGTCCAAGGGTTCCCCTTAGAAGTAAGATAGTGGAAAAATTAGATAATTCTAATGCTGTATTTTGTGGTAGTGTGGTTGAGCAGTAGGCTTATCAGAGGGTAGTGTTAAGCATTTGTTGTACACACACAGGCAATAAATGAGGAACACACACTCAAAGACTTACTCCAGGCCAATAGGTTTTTATATAGAGAAATATCTTTTCTTAGTTTATTTTAAGAACCACAGGTTCAAGTTTTGAAGTAAACACATGGAATGCGAGGTACTTCACACAGGTAAGTTAGGAACTTTGAATAAAAGCAATTTCATATACAGTCTTTGTTAAAATGGCAATACGCTATTTTAAAAGTGGACACTGCAAAAATCAACAGTTCCTGGGGGAGGTAAGTAAAGATTTGTTTGTGAGGTAAGTAAGACACTTACAAGTCTCAGTACCTGGGCATAGGCAGCCCACAGTTGGGGGTTCAAGGCAACCCCAACGTTACCACACCAGCAGCTAAGGGCCGGTCAGGTGCAGAGGTCAAAGAGGTGCCCAAAACACATAGGTGCCTATGGAGAACAGGGGTGCTCTGGTTCCAGTCTGCCAGCAGGTAAGTACCCGTGTCCTCGGGGGGCAGACCAGGGGGGTTTTGTAGAACACTGGGGGGGGACACAAGTAGGCACACAAAACACACCCTCAGCGGCACAGGGGCGGCCGTGTGCAGTGTGCAAAGCATGTGTCGGGTTTCTGATAGGAATCAATGGAGGGACCCGGGGGTCACTCTAGCGGTGCAGCCAGACACAGGGGGTCTTCTCAGGACAGCCACCACCTGGGCTAGGCATAGAGTCGCCTGGGGGTCACTCCTGCACTGAGGTTCGGTTCCTTCAGGTCCTGGGGGCTGCGGGTGCAGTGCTGGTTCCAGGCGTCGGATCCCTTGTTACAGGCATTCGCGGTCAGGGGAGCCTCTGGATTCTCTCTGGAGGCGTCGCTGTGGGGGCTGAGGGGGGTCGTCTCAGGCTACTCACAGGCTCGCAGTCACCGGGGAGTCCTCCCAGTGGTGTTTATTCTCTGGATCTCGAGCCGGGGGTGTCGGATGCAGAGTGTGAAGTCTCACGCTTCCTGCGGGAAACGTGAAGTCTTTGAAAGTTGCTTCTTTGTTGCAAAGAAGTTGCTGGTGTTGAGCAGAGCCGCTGCTCACAGGAGTTTCTTGATCCTTTAGTCCAGGGCAGTCCTCTGAGGCATCAGAGGTCGCTGGTCCCTTTCGGATGCGTCGCTGGTTTCAGGTTTTCGAATCAGGAGACAGGCCTGTAGGGCTGGGGCCAAAGCAGTTGTCGTCTTCCGTCTTCTCTGCAGGCTTGTAGGTCAGCAGTCCTTCTTGTTTCTTCAGGTTGCAGGAACCTGATTTCCTGGGTTCTGGGGTGCCCCTAAATACTAGATTTAGGGGTGTGTTTAGGTCTGGGAGAGCAGTAGCCAATAGCTACTGTCCTGGAAAGTGGCTACACCCTCTTTGTGCCTCCTCCCTGTGGGGAGGGGAGCACATCCCTAACCCTATTAGGGGAATCCTCCAAAACTAAGATGGTGGATTTCTAAAAACAGGGGTCACCACAGCTCAGGACACCTTAGGGGCTGTCCTGACTGGTGGGTGACTTCTCCTGGTTTTTCTCATTATCTCCTCCAACCTTGCCGCCAAAAGTGGGGGCAGTGGTCGGAGGGGCGGGAATCCCCACTTGCTGGGATGCCCTGGGGTGCTGTAACAAAAGGGGTGAGCCTCAAGGCTCACCACCAGGTGTTACAGTTCCTGCAGGGGGAGGTGAGTAGCATCTCCACCCAGTACAGGCTTTGTTCCTGAGTACAAAGGCACTCTCACCATGTGGCCAGCAACATGTCTGGTGTATGACAGGTTGGCAGAAACTGGTCAGGCTACACTAGAAGTCAGGTTGGTAATCAGGGGGATCTCTAAGATGCCCTCTGGGTGTATGTTACAGTAAATTGCACACTGGCATCAGTGTGCATTTATTGTGCTGAGAAGTTTGATACCAATGGCTACCCTGCACTTACAGTGTCTAAGGTTTTGCTTAGACACTGTAGGGGCATAGTGCTCATGCACATATGCCCTCACCTGTGGTATAGTGCACCCTGCTTTAGGGTTGTAAGTTCTGCTAGAGAGTTACCTATGCCACAGGCAGTGTGAGGTTGGCCTGGCACTCTGAGGGGAGTGCCATGTCGATTTCTCCCCATCAGCACACACTTGCTATGAGGCAGTGTGCATGTACTGAGTGAGGGGTCCCCAGGGTGGCATAAGACATGCTTCAGCCCTTAGAGACCTTCCCTGGCATCAGGGCCCTTGGTGCTGGGGCCTGGTTAGCAGGGTCCCAGCACACTTTCCATCAAAACCTAGCATCAGCAAAGGCAAAAAGATAAGGGGTAACAATGCCAAGGAGGCATTTCCTTACATACAGTTACAGCACAGCCTATATTATACAGCAATATGGAGTTATACTCATCCAGCCATCAAACATCGGACATCAGGGTAGCGGAAGGTCTGGCATTCCTAGTCCAAGGGTGTCAGGGGTCTCAGGCTCCGCAGCGCCGGATGACTCATAGGAAAACAGCAAGTTCAAAAAGTGTCCATTGAGGGTTTCCAGGGGGAGCGAGATAACATTTGCGTGTGTTGTGCCCCCGCATGTAGCACCTGTTCTCTGTCGTCATGACTGGTTATGAGATGTTCCAGATCCCGTCCTCTGGGATGAGAAGATTTAGGGTGTCAATCCGGTCCCGCCCCGCCTGGGGCGGACCCTTCGGATAGAACATTCTGATCCGTGGTGTGGAATCCTCGAGGTGAAGGCGAGACAGAGGTGTCCATGGGTTGTAGGCCATCCAGAAAAGCTTGCAGATCCTCTGGCTCGTAGAAGACTTGGGAAACACCATTTTTCGTGACCCACATTCTCACCGGTTCAAACAGACCGTATTTCATCTCCATCTGAAGTAATCTGGGTCGGAGGGCCAGGAATGCTCTCCTGCGGTCGCAAGTTTCCTTGGAAAAGCCTGCTGATATCCGAATTTCCTGACCGTCCTACCGGCAGGGTCCAAGCATACGTGCTCTTTGTATAATCTGACGAGCTTGCGTGTGGCGGAGGAAGCAGGCTATGATCGGCCGGGGATGAGTGGGTGCGCTGGGTCTCTTGGGACCGAGCCTCTGTGCTCTCTGAAAATCTAGAGGTGGGGGCAAAGGCTATGTCCTTGATTTTGGGTAGTGCCTCCCTCAAGAACGAGTGCATATCCTCGCCCTCGATTGTTTCAGGAAATCCTAAGAATCAAACGTTGTCTCTCCTGCTCCTGTCCTTCAAATCTGTCAACTTGCTGCAAAGGGACAGGAGTTTCTGGTCTCGATCTCGGGAGGATGCAACTTGGGTCTCCACCAGTGACACCCGCTGGTCCAACCCCAGCACTCGTGATTGAAAGCCTGCAAGTCTAGATGGATGGATTTTGTTTCTGCCGTTAATGAGGATATTGTGTTGTCCATCCCCTCCAGCCTCCTACCCACCGCCGATATTTCCTGTAGGATACGTTCCATGGTGGCCTCCTGTGCTGGGTCTGACATGGCATGGTGATGAGAGGGCGGATGGCTCACCGGGGCAGGGGGAGACGCCTTTGAATGAAGGAAGGCTTCAGAGAAAAGCAGCTGCCTTGCCTGTTTACCTGAGGTCTTGGTCGACGACCTACCACCTGGCATCTCTGGCCCTGGCAGTGGGTCCAAATGCGGGGCCGCAAGCGATTAGGGCCTCAGGCAGCACTCCTGGGCTGGTGAAGTAGGTCAGAACTCATGGTGCAAAGTGACAGGGTGTACAGCTGGATGCCTGTTAGCTGGCCCACTCCCAATCTGGGCCCGTGGCGCGGTCAAGGTCCTCAGAGACAGTGGAGGCTGCAAGCCGGCGAGGAGCAGAGAGCCGACTATTTCAGCGGGGATGTGTTGGTAGGGGGAGACCCCCCTTCTGTGTTTAAGGTTGCGGGTATTCCGTGGGGTAAAGGGCACTCACCGCCTAGACCGCAGTTTCAACAGGAGGCACTCGAAAAGTCTGGTGTGTTCCCTGGAGGCACGACAGCAAATGGGGATGGGCAGAGAGGCAAGCAGGACAGTGTCACTTCAGTAAACAAGGCAGTAATCGCAAGTTAGGATAATGCTGCATTCAGACAATGTTGATGAGTACTCCCGCTCTTCATCCCTTGAAGTCAAGTCCAGCTTGGAATATGCGCATCCCCTTGAATGCTGCAGGTAGAAGGGAAGGGGAAAGCCCCCCTTGTCAGGGGAGGGGTATGCCCGGCAGAGAAGGCAGAAACTGAGCCCACCGCCAGACCCGCCGCGCCACCTCGAACCCTCCCGGCACAAGAATATTACGGCTTCTGGGTCCAGGTCCTCTCCGGGTCCCTCGGTGCAGCGCCAGATGATATGCGGTCCCGCTGCAGGTCGCAAGAAGCCACGCATCGGCAGTGCACTGGCAGACCGGCAGGGGAGGTGCAACTGGTCAGGTAGGCTACCGCCAACTCCGTCCTGGCTCTGCGCGAGGCCGGGACCAGAAATATGGCTTCCGGAAGTCGCAGCTCAGATCCTCAGCCTAGGCCTTAAGTGCCGTAGAGAGAAGGGAAGGCCCCCATCCTCAGGGGAGGGATTCGTTGGGTAGAGGAGGCAGAAACAGAGCCCCGGGTGGAGGCACAGCCCATCGCCAGACTCGCCGCACCGCCTCACCCCCTCTGGGCACAAGGATAGCACAGCTCCCGGCTCCCTTGATGCAGTGCCAGATGGTATACCGTCCCGCTGCAAATCGCGGGAAGCCGCGAGTCGGCATCGGGTTGGCAGACTGGCAGAGGGGCCGTACGCGATCAGGTAGGTCAGCGCAGATTCCGTCTCAACTCTCCGCTAGGTTGGTGTCGGAGAGATTGATTCCCAGAGGTCGCGGCTCGGGCCTTCAGCCTTGGCTGCGATACTGGGACGTCGGAGCTCCGGGGTTCTCAGGCCCGCGTCACCCCCAGGGGGAGCCCTCCCCCGTTGCAGCACAGCACAATGCTTCCTCCGCCTCCTACGGAGAGGCTCCATGCCCCCCCAGTGCCTCCCCCCCTGGTTCAAATCCTACCCTCCAGTGGAGCTCCTCTCCTAGGCGGCCATCGTCTTCCGTGGCCAGACCATGCCCCAGTACTGTATATTGAATAACATATGTCCACTAAATCTCCAGGTCCCTGTTCATATCCTATGAGTCTTGTTCTCTCCGTTCTTTCTAGATTTTTACATGTATTATCTGTACAGTTTGCTTTGCACTATGCACAGTCACTTTTTAAGTGTGCAATGCTTTCACCAATGAAGTGCTGAGTAGTAAGATTTATCACATTTTTAATCATATTGTAAATTCTAAGCTTTCTTAAACTGCAATTAATGTAAATGCTGAAGGAACTCTATCTCATAATGCTGATTTATATTGCAGATGTACTGCTGTGTTTTTGTTTTAAAATTATTATTTTTTGTATGTGGACCTCCGTTGGCGCTCCTTATCATAATAACATTTTTGAATGATTGATTGTGGTTCTTTTGTCAAGCCGAATATCTGTACCATGCGTGCACTCATGCATACAAACCGCAGTAGAACTTTCCAGGTTTTTGCATTATTATGAGTCTCTCCGGCCCATACAGGCTCTAGGGGAGGATGGTCCTTATTGAAACAAAGTTGTGAAATCATTTTGTCTGGAGATTCTGCCTAAGTGTTCCGCTAGTTCCTGCATAGGAGGCTGCTTCTCCCTGTGAAGAGGTTTGTAAAGTCCAGCCTAAAAGTGACCTGGCCCTCATGGTGCCACCTCACCTGACATGGGCAGTGCAGGGCCCCCCACGGGCAGCTCCATCGCACTTTTCACTGCCTGACTTACAGGAAGTGAAAAGCACGACAGGTGCTGTTGCACCCAACGCACTGCAACATTGCTGCCAGCTCGATTACAAGCCGGCGTCAGTGTTGTGGGTAGTTTCCCACTGGCCCAGCAGGAAACGCACAATAGGGCCAGCGGGCAGAAGACCAAAATGGCAGTCTTCTGACCTAACAAGTTTGTGGGCGGCCTCTGCCACCCCCCAAACTCATAATGAGGCCCCTGGTGTCTTGCAACCCACTCCCAGCACTGACAGCCCCCTCTCTGAGGGCGCCTCAGGATGGGCACAAAACTCCTTGTCAGCTGATGTCTGTGCAGACCTGTGCTGAACGGAGATATGGCAGATGATACTCACCCATCTCTTCCTGTCTGAGGTGACCTGACCAGTTCGGGTGAGACACCCATTTGCTATTCTGCTGCTTCACTGGCTTCTCTAGAAACCTGGGAAGAGTGTGGTAAAGAGTGGCACAGCAAGCGCTTCCCTTGGTAATCTTACATCAGTGGAAAGCAAGTTTTACATTTCACTGTTGTGATATTAGAGAAGTGAACAACCATATTTTGAATCCTCCTGTTCAGACCAATGGCTTTTAAGCATTCTTACTTAATTATTCAACAATAAGTGATTTTTTCTTGGATACATCTTTTAATTCAGCGACTGCATTTAGAAATTGAAGTGGTTTAACATTTTCTGTTCCAGAACCAGAGGATGCTCCAAGATTCGTCTACAATCTTCTCTGAAGAGGAGTGGAAGCTTTTACAGGACTGGCAGAAGGAACTCTACAGGAATGTGATGAAGGAAATTCACCAGGCTTTGCTCTCACTTGGTAATCTTACAATATCTGCCTTTAACTGCGGTTTATATGGTATAGGATATGATTACATAATCATGCAGCCAAACGTAGTGGGCAATGTGGAGTTGGGATAAGTGGTGACAAAAAAGGTATAATTAAGAAAGACAAATCAGTCTTATCTTGATGGAACTCCCTTGGCTCCCCGTGCCTGCCCGCACCGTCTTCAAAACCAGCGACATCATTTACAAAGCCATCACGACCAGTACCTCTGCTTATTGTGCAGACAAGCTATCTTTGGTGGTGCTCTGCACATACGCAGCCAGGACACCATCAAACTGCAACCTAAGAATGACAAGATTGCCGGTGTTTTCTGTCTGTGTTTCCAGGGCCAGGAACAAAATCCCGTAGTTATGGGTACCGCCCCAGCGTTGCTCCAATTTAGGAACGTGTTGAAGACACACCTCTTTGAAGAACACTACATCACAATGCATGAACCGTTTATAACCCACGTTCGATAGAGGACCCCTGATTCTGTGAAAGGTTAATAATCAATTGGGTGTCATCAGCGTAGGACACTAATTTAAGGCCCCAACTTTCAATCACTTCAGTTAAGGGTCGCATATAAAGATTGAATAAAGTAGGACTCAAACATGAGTCCTGAGGTACCCCTTCCTTTAGGGAAAGTTTTTGAGGCACAGGATTGCTGAACCACATGAGATGTGTGGTCAGACAGATATGAAGCAATCCACTTTAAAGCCAGTCCGCTGATGCCCACCGCCCAAAGTCATTCCAGCAGAATGCCATGGGAGACAGTATCAAACGCTGCACTAAGATCTAGCATCATTATTGAGGTGGTATTCCCCTCATCAATGCTTTGCCTAGGTGTTTCTGAGGCCAGTAGCGGGGCAGATTCAGCGCTGTGATGCAGGCGGAGCCCGACTGACTCACACGCAGCACCTCTTTAGCCTTGATCAACTGCATCAGCTGTTGGTTGACATATTTTTCAGCTACTTTAGCAGCAAATGGCAACAGCGAGATAGACCTCATATTTTCTGGTTCACCTGAATCTAATGAGTGCTTTTTCAGGAGGGGGACCACGAGTGCATGTTTCCAGTCGGAGGGGACCTTGCCCTTTTTCAGTGACAGGATTACTGTAGGAGTCGGGACTGGCTTGTAGTGAGTACCAAGGGGTACTTACACCTTGCACCAGGCCCAGTTATCCCTTATTAGTGTATAGGGTGTCTAGCAGCTTAGGCTGATAGATAATGTTAGCTTAGCAGAGCAGCTTAGGCTGAACTAGGAGACGAGTGAAGCTCCTACAGTACCACGAGTGTCATATGCACAATATCATAAGAAAACACAATACACGGATATACTAAAAATAAAGGTACTTTATTTTTATGACAATATGCCAAAAGTATCTCAGTGAGTACCCTCAGTATGAGGATAGCAAATATACACAAGATATATGTACACAATACCAAAATATGCAGTAATAGTATTAGAAAACAGTGCAAACAATGTATAGTTACAATAGGATGCAATGGGGACACATAGGGATAGAGGCAACACAAACCATATACTCCAAAAGTGGAATGCGAACCACGAATGGACCCCAAACCTATGTGATCTTGTAGAGGGTCGCTGGGACTATTAGAAAATAGTAAGGGTTAGAAAAATAGCCCACCCCAAGACCCTGAAAAGTGAGTGCAAAGTGCACTAAAGTTCCCCAAAGGACATAGAAGTCGTGATAGGGGAATTCTGCAGGAAAGACACAAACCAGCAATGCAACAACGATGGATTTCCAGTCGAGGGTACCTGTGGAACAAGGGGACCAAGTCCAAAAGTCACAAGCAAGTCGGAGATGGGCAGATGCCCAGGAAATGCCAGCTGTGGATGCAAAGAAGCTGGTACTGGACAGTAGAAGCTGAAGGTTCTGCAGGAACGACAAGGGCTAGGAACTTCCCCTTTGGAGGACGGATCCCCCACGCCGTGGAGAGTCGTGCAGAAGTGTTTTCCTGAAGAAAGACCGCCAACAAGCCTTGCTAGCTGCAAATCATGCGGTTAGGGTTTTTGGATGCTGCTGTGGCCCAGGAGGGACCAGGATGTCGCCAATTGCGTCTGGGGACAGAGGGGGCGTCGAGCAAGACAAGGAGCCCTCTCAGAAGCAGGCAGCACCCGCAGAAGTGCCGGAACAGGCACTACGAAGTGGAGTGAAACTGTGCTCACCCGAAGTTGCACAAAGGAGTCCCACGCCGCCGGAGGACAACTTAGGAGGTCGTGCAATGCAGGTTAGAGTGCCGTGGACCCAGGCTGGACTGTGCACAAAGGATTTCCGCCGGAAGTGCACGGAGGCCGGAGTAGCTGCAAAAGTCGCGGTTCCCAGCAATGCAGTCTGGCGTGGGGAGGCAAGGACTTACCTCCACCAAACTTGGACTGAAGAGTCACTGGACTGTGGGAGTCACTTGGACAGAGCTGCTGGATTCAAGGGACCTCGCTCGTCGTGCTGAGAGGAGATCCAGGGTACCGGTGATGCAGTTCTTTGGTGCCTGCGGTTGCAGGGGGACGATTCCGTCGACCCACAGGAGATATCTTCTGAGCTTCTAGTGCAGAGAGGAGGCAGACTACCCCCACAGCATGCACCACCAGGAAAACAGTCGAGAAGACGGCAGGATCAGTGTTACAGAGTTGCAGTAGTCGTCTTTGCTACTTTGTTGCAGTTTTGCAGGCTTCCAGCGCGGTTAGCAGTCGATTCCTTGGCAGAAGGTGAAGAGAGAGATGCAAAGGAACTCGGATGAGCTCTTGCATTCGTTATCTAAGGAATCCCCAAAGACAGAGACCCTAAATAGCCAGAAAAGAGGGTTTGGCTACCTAGGAGAGAGGATAGGCTAGCAACACCTGAAGGAGCCTATCAGAAGGAGTCTCTGATGTCACCTGCTGGCACTGGCCACTCAGAGCAGTCCAGTGTGCCAGCAGCACCTCTGTTTCCAAGATGGCAGAGGTCTGGAGCACACTGGAGGAGCTCTGGGCACCTCCCAGGGGAGGTGCAGGTCAGGGGAGTGGTCACTCCCTTTTCCTTTGTCCAGTTTCGCACCAGAGCAGGGCTGAGGGGTCCCTGAACCTGTGTAGACTGGCTTATGCAGAAATGGGCACCATGTGTGCCCATGAAAGCATTTCCAGAGGCTGGGGGAGGCTACTCCTCCCTTGCCTTCACACCATTTTCCAAAGGGAGAGGGTGTAACACCCTTTCTCAGAGGAAGTCCTTTGTTCTGCCATCCTGGGCCAAGCCTGGCTGGACCCCAGGAGGGCAGAAACCTGTCTGAGGGGTTGGCAGCAGCAGCAGCTGCAGTGAAACCCCGGGAAAGGAGGTTTGGCAGTACCCAGGTCTGAGCTACAGACCTGTGGGATCATGGGATTGTGCCAACTATGCCAGGATGGCATAGGGGGGGTAATTCCATGATCATAGACATTTTACATGGCCATATTCGGAGTTACCATTGTGAAGCTACATATAGGTAGTGACCTATATGTAGTGCACGCGTGTAATGGTGTCCCCGCACTCACAAAGCCCTGAACAATGTGGGGGCACCTTGGCTAGTGCCAGGGTGCCCACAAACTAAGTAACTTAGCACCCAACCTTTACCAGGTAAAGGTTAGACATATAGGTGACTTATAAGTTACTTAAGTGCAGTGGTAAATGGCTGTGAAATAACATGGACGTTATTTCACCCAGGCTGCAGTGGTAGGCCTGTGTAAGAATTGTCAGAGCTCCCTATGGTTGGCAAAAGAAATGCTGCAGCCCATAGGGATCTCCTGGAACCCCAATACCCTGGGTACCTCAGTACCATTTATTAGGGAATTATAAGGGTGTTCCAGTAAGCCAATGTAAATTGGTAAAATTGGTCACTAGTCTGTTAGTGACAATTTGAAAGAAATGAGAGAGCATAACCACTGGGGTTCTGGTTAGCAGAGCCTCAGTGAGACAGTTAGGCACCACACAGGGAACACATACATGTAGGCCACAAACTTATGAGCACTGGGGTCCTGACTAGCAGGGTCCCAGTGACACATAACAAACATACTGAAAACATAGGGTTTTCACTATGAGCACTGGGCCCTGGCTAGCAGGATCCCAGTGAGACAGTGAAAACACCCTGACATACACTCACAAACAGGCCAAAAGTGGGGGTAACAAGGCTAGCAAGAGGCTACTTTCTCACAATTACCAGCTCAAAAGGAGCAGGCACACTGACCGTCACACCTCGTTCAAGGATTCTGGGTGGAGCTGGGTCCACAGGTGACCCAGATTTAATCTTGGCTACCACCTGCTGGACCGTGGTTAGAGATGTTATCTCTAACCTAGTTAGGCCTCCCATAGATACACTCGGGAGTGCTCGCCTCAGCCACAATGCAAGTTTCAGTTTTATTTAATATAGGAGACAATAAAGTTACAGTAAAATGTATGTGAAATCTAGGCCATACAATGTGATGATCGGTGGTTAATTCTGACCCTGGGAGGATGGTTTACAGGGTCCAGCACAACGCACAGGCTCTCTCCGAAAGTCAGGCAGCAGTTCACAGTCTAACGCACAATTCTGTGTCAACAGCAGTTTTCACTCTTTGAAGTATAAATAACGAAGAGATGAGGTGAATGGTATGAAAGGTGTTGTAGAGTTTGCATCTTGTATCCCAGCTCTGCACAAGAGAAGAATCGGGCAGCCGGACATCTGGGGGTCAGATTTCCGGAGGGGTGCTTCTTGTGAAGTTGGTGCATGGCTGTGTTTGGGAAGTGGTGTTAGGAGAGGGACACCAGGGAGTGTTCCCTCATTGCACATGATTTATTTCTACAAGATTTCCATGCAGACTGTAGACAAAAGGCATTTGGCTTTCCACCAGTTTCCAATACACAGTTGCCACCCTGCGCAGAGCAGCTAAGATTCCCTAAAGTTAGGCTCCAGAGCATGAGAAACGTCAGCCTGACATCACTGTCTATGTCCAGGGTTTCTTTTTTTAGTTAAACCCAATATAACTGATGAAACACCACCAAAGGGAATAGTAGGGTTTTCAGCAGAATGTGTAAAGCACTGCACTGTACTGCACTGAACCTTTACTACTCTGGCTTCCTCTGGTATCAAACAGTACAAATGTAAACCATGCCTCATAGCACTTTGGGTTTCCCCTATGGATGCTCCTGCTATGACCACTTGGACTAAGGTAACCACTTAGTATGCCCTGCCAGCACCTGAAAGGTCCCATAACTCCCTTTGATGTAGTTCCACTCTTGTTTTGGGAGCCTAGACAGTCTATGGCTTCAGCTCAGAGTTCAGTGCAAGTTGTTGAGTAGTGCCCGGCAGGTTCACAGCTGAACTCTGAGCAGTGTCTCCATCTAGAGCAAGCAGCCTTCACATGAGCCTATAGCTCTTCATTACAGCAGGACCTAGTTCTGCTTTCTGTAAGCTCAGTTTTGTGGTAACAAAAATCACTGTACAAATAGATCGCTCCAGAATCAGAGTCCTCCCAAACATCCCTGCAACCAACACTCCTATTCTTAGGTTCAGGCAGAGATGTCTAAACTACGTTCCTACCGGAGCTGAATACATTCATACAGAAGGACCAGGGACTAGACTGTGAGCATGTTCAGTTCTCATGGGCCATTCAGATAGGTCCGTGAGCTGCTTTGTAGAAACTGCTCTGCTTTCAGTGCAGACATCAACTCAGAAAATAGCTGTATCTTTGTGTAACCCGTTGACAGTACAGCTAGTAATTTGCTAGTATGTGCTTCTATAGGAAAGTGCCCCTTTATGTATGGTCACCCCCTAGTGTTTTGCCCCATGTGTGTGCCTCTGTTAGGACACTGGAAGCCTGCACCAGGCCACGGTGCCCGTGCTCTCTTCCAAGATTTGTAGATTTGGTAATTCTGTGATTGGCAAGACTTTACCCTCTTATAAGCCCCTAGTAAAAGGTACCCTGGGTACCCAGGACATAGGTGGTAAAGGGATCTCCAGGGCTGCAGCACAAGTTTGTGTCATCCTGGGTGACGCACACAGATTGCTGATGGCAGGCCTGCCATTGCAGACTGTCAGAGTGGTTTAAACTGCTCGAGTTTGACTGTGCCATCACCATGAATGGAACAGTCTCTTGCACTGCCTTACATATATGTTGTTCACCCCTAAGGAAGGCCTCAGCAGCCCAAGAGGCAGAGTGTATTATATTTAAGGTGCAGGCATGTAAGCACAAGCTGACATGTCTCTATAGCGTCCGTTCCATTAGGGTACACTGTAAGTGCAGGCCGGTCCATAGGATAACATAGAAATTAAGCCCCAGAAGACTGGGGCTGATAGCTCTATTGTAGTACTGCCTAGATATGTCAAGTTTGGTGTCAAACAACATGCTTTTTCTCCCACAACACAAATCTGGTGTCGACGGAAGGCTGACATGCACCCAGCTGACACACTAGAGGTTGCCCTCCTGTTTACCGTCCTGCTTTGTGTTTTGGCCCGTCAGCCCGCACTTTTTCCTATGCTTGCTGCCTTCAAGACCGGTTTCTGCCACCAGAAAGCCTGGGCGCTCCCAGGAGTCAGATCAAAGGGCTGTGGTGGGCAGGAGGTCACACCAGCCTCCTCCCAGCCAGACTTGGGAATAGAGCCGTCAGGGCAGTTCAAAGACTTCACTGCCCCTGATAGCCATCTGTGCTCTCCCCCAGTGAAGGAAACAGCCCTCCACCTGCCCCTAGGCACATTTGCTTGTGGTCGAGCGGGAAATTAGGCATGCAGGACAGTGCACACCCCCAGCAGTCTCACCGCACCTCTAGGGTGAGCAGCCCGGTCTGTGCATTAAACTTTGATTTCTGCCATCTTATGTGTGGCAGAATAGAGGGTTCTGGGAAGCCAAAGGTGACCCACCCCACCCAATGTGGTCACCTCAGGGGAGAATTATCTGTTGTAGCTAGCTGCCCATTGGCCACTAGCCTCCACTCCCCTAACTCCCCTAATTCCAGGATTCAAGGTATCCCTCTGACACCAGAGCCTCAATTCAGACGGACCAACTTTCGAAAGAGGACTAAGAGGAGCTCTGCATCACCGACAACCAGACTTTTCCCACTGTAAGCAAGCCAGAGGGGGGTCTCTGTCCTTGAGACAATAGGGAACAGCACGAACGACCCTCATCCATGGCTCAAACTCGGCACGTTATTTTATTTTTTATTTATAACACTTATAAAGTGCACTTTGACCATAGCTGGTATCCTGGTGCTACAGCAATTACTTGATGAGGAATGGAAAAAGCTGGAGCACGATGAAGCCCTAATAAGGAGTACTAGCTAAATAGGAAATAGCCATGCTTTCAGGGCTTTTCTAAACTTCAGCAGCTCAGAATATGCTCTCAAGTAGCTTGCAGCGCGTTCCATTGCGGATCGGCTTTGAAAGAAAAGGCTCGCCTCCCCCCAAAACAATCTCTTCGGTATCGGGGTATCTGCACCAAACTGACCGTGGCAGAGCGCAGGGCTCTTGATGGAACATATCTTTTCAGATTACATCGGAGGAGTCCTGGGCCTTTCCCCAGTAAATCCCTAAACACCATCCATGTCGCTTGGAAAATAATCCTCTTCTCAATGAAGAGCCAGGGCCGTCCCTTAAGGACGCTGGAAGCAGAGGTTCAACGGGATTTATTCAAGCCAGTTACAGCAGCTGACTGGACTCTATAAAGTCTCTTTGTAGGAGGCTGGCCTGGCTTGTAGTGGGTACCAGAGGTACTTACACCTTGTGCCAGGTCCAGTTATCCCTTCTTAGTGTAGAAGAGGTGTTTCTAGCAGCTTAGGCTGATAGAAGGTAGCTATGGCAAAGCAGCTCAGGCTGAACTAGGAGGCATGTAAAGCTCCTACTATACCACTGTTGTCATATGCAAAATATCAGAAGAAAACACAATACACAGAGTTACTAAAAATAAAGGTACCCTCAATATGAGGATAAGTTATATACACAAGATATATGTACACAAACCAAAATTATGCAGGTAATAGCAAGTAAAGTAATGCAAACAGTGTAGAATTACAATAGATTGCAATAGGAGCACATAGGTATAGGGGCAACACAAACCATTTACTCCAAAAGTGTAATGCGAACCACGAATGGACCTCAAACCTATGAGAGCTTGTAGAGGGTCGCTGGGACTGTAAGAAAACAGTGAGGGTTAGAAAAATAGCCCACCCCAAGAGCACCTACTACCCCCAGAGAGACACAGAAGTCGTGATAGGGGGATTCTGCAGGAAGAACAAACACCAGCAATGCAACAACAGTGGATTTCCGGACCTGAGTACCTGTAAGACAAGGGGACCAAGTCCAATAGTCGCGACAGTGTCGAGAGTGGGCAAGAGCCCAGGAAATGCCAGCTGAGGGTGCAAGGAAGCTGCCACCTGTTGGAAGAAGCTTGGAGTTCTGCAAGAAAGAAGAAGACTAGGAACGTCACCTTTGCAGGATGGATGTCCCACGTCGCGATGAAGCTTGCAGAGGTGCTCCGACGCAGAAAGACCGCAAACAAGCCTTGCTAGCTGCAAGGGTCACGGTAGAGGTTTGTGGGTGCTGCTGTGGCCCAGGAGGGACCAGGATGTTGCGACTTGGAGGAGGAGACAGAGGTGGCGCCCAGCAACGTAGGGAGCCCTCACAGAAGCAGGCAGCACCCACAGAAGTACCTGAACAGGCACTTGGAATAAAAGTGAACCGGAGTCCACCCGAAGTCCCAAAAGGGAGTCCCACGCCGCTGGAGGACAACTCAGAATGGTGTGCACTGCAGGTTAGAGTAACAGGCTTGGCTGTGCACAAAGGAAATCCTGGAAGAGTGCACAGGAGCCGGAGCAGCTGCAAATCACGCGGTACCCAGCAATGCAGTCTAGCGTGGGGAAGCAAGGACTTACCTCCACCAAACTTGGACTGAAGAGTCACTGGACTGTGGGAGTCACTTGGACAGAGTTGCTGAGTTCCAGGGACCACGCTCGTCGTGCTGAGAGGGGACCCAGAGGACCAGTGATGCAGTCTTTTGGTGCCTGCGGTTGCAGGGGGAAAATTCCGTCGACCCACGGGAGATTTATTCAGAGCTCCTGGTGCAGAGAGGAGGCAGGCTACCCCCAGAGCATGCACCACCTTGAAACAGTCGAGAAAGCCAGCAGGATGAAGCGATACAAGGTTGCTAGTAGTCGTCTTGCTACTTTGTTGCGGTTTTGCAGGCGTCCTGAGCAGTCAGCGGTCAATCCATTGGCAGAAGGTGAAGAGGGAGATGCAGAGGAACTCTGGTGAGCTCTTGCATTCGTTATCTGAAGAATTCCCCAAAGCAGAGACCCTAAATAGCCAGAAAAGGAGGTTTTCCTACCTAGGAAGGAGGATTGGCTACAAAGAGAGGTAAGAGCCTATCAGAAGGAGTCTCTGACGTCACCTGCTGGCACTGGCCACTCAGAGCAGTCCAGTGTGCCACAGACACCTCTGTTTCCAAGATGGCAGAGGTCTGGGACACACTGGAGGAGCTCTGGGCACCTCCCCTGGGAGGTGCAGGTCAGGGGAGTGGTCACTCCCCTTTCCTTTGTCCAGTTTCGCACCAGAGCAAGGCTGGGGGATCCCTAAACCGGTGTAGACTGGCTTATGCAGAGATGGGCACCATCTGTGCCCATCAAAGCATTTCCAGAGGCTGGGGGAGGCTACTCCTCCCCAGCCTTCACACCTAATTCCATAGGGAGAGGGTGTTACACCCTCTCTGAGAGGAAATCCTTTGTTCTGCCTTCCTGGGCCAGGGCTGCCTGGACCCCTGGAGGGCAGAAACCTGTCTGAGGGGTTGGCAGCAACAGCAGCTGCAGTGGAGACCCCGGAAAGGCAGTTTGGCAGTACCCGGGTTCTGTGCTAGAGACCCAGGGGATCATGGAATTGTCCCCCCAGTGCCAGAATGGCCATGTTCGGAGGTACCATTGTGACGCTGTACATAGGTAGTGACCTATGCACAGTGCATGCGTATAATGGTGTCCCCGCACTCACAAAGTCCGGGGAATTTGCCCTGAACTATGTGGGGGCACCTTGGCTAGTACCAGGGTGCCCACCCACTAAATAACTTTGCACCCAACCTTCACCAGGTGAAGGTTAGACATATAGGTGACTTATAAGTTACTTAAGTGCAGTGATAAATGGCTGTGAAATAACGTGGACATTATTTCATGCAGGCTGCAGTGGCAGGCCTGTGTAAGAATTGTCAGAGCTCCCTATGGGTGGCAAGAGAAATGCTGCAGCCCATAGGGATCTCCCGGAACCCCAATACCCTGGGTACCTCAGTACCATATACTAGGGAATTATATAGGTGTACCAGTATGCCAATGTAAATGGGTAAGTTTAGTCACTAGCCTGTTAGTGACAAATTTGGAAAGCAGAGAGAGCATAACCACTGAGGTTCTGGTTAGCAGAGCCTCAGTGAGACAGTTAGGCGTCACACAGGGAACACATATAGGCCAGAAACATATGAGCACTGGGGTCCTGGCTAGCTCCCAGTGAGACAGTGAAAACACCCTGACATATACTCACAAACAGGCCAAAAGTGGGGGTAACAAGGCTAGAAAGAGGCTACTTTCTCACAGGTAAGTACAGACAGCATACTTTGATAAATGGTGTTGAGGCTGAGTATTACAGGGTCACGGGTGCCAGTGTCACCATGGTGACTGAAAAACGGGTTTCTCCTGAGCAACACCTACTTCATCACCAGTACCAAGTGACTGATGCTCACAATAACACTGTGTGCCACACCATGGCAGTTATTGTCCACATAACTACCTGTAGAATGTTTATTAGGGAACGACTTGGAGGCTACAGCTTGGGCTGAAATGGAGCTGGAGGCCCCTGCACCAATGTTGGACATCCCAGGGGATATTTTTGCCTTACAAGGGCACAGGCCAAAAGGCAGAAAGATCAGGGAAACTTGGAGCCTGAAACAATGGGCCAAGACCTTCCCAAACCCAAGAGTAGAAAAGTCAAGAGAGTGCCCTCTACTACAGCCTCCAGTGAGGATTCAACCCCAGAGAGGGAAGAATCCACTCCTTTGGTAGAACCTACACCAGAGGAGCTGCAAGCTGACACAGCAGAGCTCTTGGCTACAGGGGGGCCTGCCAGGGAGGAATTCAGTAGGGAACAGAGGATGACCCACACTGAAGGGCTTGAGGGAGCAAGCCTCAAGAGGCAGGGGATGTCAGTGGCACCCATAAGGTATACTCGGAAGACAGTCTCCTCTACTCAGAACCAAGGGACCTGGTGCTTCCAGGAGATTGGTGGTCCTTCTAAAGTATAGGGAATTTCTGTTAACCTTGTTAACCTTAGCACATGACACTCCCCTGGCAGATCACCTAGGGCAAAGCAAAACTTGGGACAGGCTTGTCCCTCACTTTCACTGGCCCCACATGTCAGAAGACACAAAGGAGTTTTGTCGCTCCTGTGTCACCTGTCAAACCAGTGGTAAGACAAGTGGCACCCCAAAGGCCCCCTTAATTCTACCTCCAGTGGTTGGGGTACCCTTTGAGAGGGTTGGGTGGATATTGTTGCCCCCATAGACCATCCCAAAGCCTCTGGGAACAGGTTTATACTGGTGGTGATGGACCATGCCACCAGATACCCAGAAGCTATTCCTCTTAGGACCACTACAGCTCCTGCAGTGGCCAAAGTCCTTGTTGGAATCTTTTCAAGAGTGGGGTTTCCTAAAGAGGTGGTATCAGACAGAGGTACAAACTCCATGTCTGAATACCTGAAAGCAATGTGGAAAGAGTGTGGTGTTACTTCTAAGTTCACCACCCCTTACCACCCCCAAACCAATGGTTTGGTAGAGAGGTTCAACAAATCTCTTAAAGGTATGATAATGGGACTGTGAAAAACTCAGGAGGAGATGGGTGTCCTATTACCATGCCTCCTCTTCGCCTACAGGGTGGTCCTGCAGAAGAGTGTGGGCTACAACCCATTTGAACTTCTGTTTGAGCACCCTGTTAGGGGTCCTCCTGCTCTTGTAATAGAAGTGTGGGAGCAACCTCTCAAGCCTCCCAAGCAAGACATAGTAAACTATGTGCTTGGCCTCAGATCTAGGATGGCTGAGTACATGAAGAAGGGCACTAAAAAGCTTCATGCCAGCCAAGAGTTGCAAAAACAATGGCATGACCAAAAGGCTGTACTGACCGTATACCAGCCAGGACAGAAAGTGTGGGCCTTGTAGCCTGTGGCTCCCAGGGCACTCCAAGGCAAGTGGAGAGGTCCCCACACAATTGTGGAGAAAAAGGGTGAGGTTACCTACTTGGTAGACCTAGTCACTCCCAGAAGCCCTGTTTAGGTTGCTTTATGTGACTCGCCGAAACCCTTCTATGACAGATCTGATATGACTCTGCTCATGGCAACTGATGAGGCACAGGAAGAGGACAGTGATCCCCTCCCAGACCTCTTCTCCCACACTTCAGCAGATAGCTCAGTTGATGGGGTAGTACTTGCTGACTGCCTCTCTGAGTCCCAGAAAGAAGACTGCAGGAATCTCCTAGGATAGTTCACAGAACTGTTGTCACTGACCCTGACACAGAGACTGCATCAAATCTGAATTTCAGAAGATGTTCCACCTGGGAGTCATTGAGCCTTCAGGCAGCCCTTGGGATAGTCCTGTGGTACTTGTCCCAAATCCTCACTCCCCAAATGGCAAGAGAGAAATTAGGTTTTGTGTTGACTACAGAGGTCTCAACACTGTTACAAAAACAGATGCTCATCCTATGCCTAGGGCAGATGAGCTAATAGATACACTGGCATCTGCCAAGTATCTAAGCACCTTTGATTTAACTGCTGGCTATTGACAGATTAAATTATTAAAGGATGCAAAGCTAAACACAGCATTATCAACCATTGGAGGGCACTATCACTTTACAGTGATGCCGTTTGGGCTGAAAAATGTACCTGCCACATTTCAGAGGCTGGTGAATACAGTCCTCCAAGGATTGGAAGGCTTCAGTGCAGCTTATCTTGATGATATAGGTGTCTTTAGTCCCACCTGGGAGGATCACCTGGTCTACCTGTAGAATGTTTTAGAGGCTCTGGAAGCGGCAGGCCTCACTATCAAGGCCTCTAAATGCCCATTAGGGCAGGGGAAGATTGTATATCTGGGCCACATGGTAGGTGGAGGCCAGATTCACCCAATACAGGGGAAGATCCAAACCATTTTGGATTGGACACCCCCTACTTCTTAGACCCAGGTTAGAGCCCGTTTAGGCCTTACTGGGTAGTACAGGAGGTTCATCAAGAACAATGGCTCCATTTTAACCCTTCTTAATGACCTCACATCAAAAAGGATGCCTAAAAATATTTTATGGAAAGCTATCTGCCAAAAAGCTTTTGAAAATCTTAAAAAGGCCATGTGCTCTGCACCTATGTTAAGAAGCCCTGACTATTCCAAGCAGTTCATAGTACAGACAGATGTTTCTGAGGTAGGGGCTGGGGCACTATTGTTACAACTTAATACAGAGGACCAGGACCAACCTGTAGCTTTTATAAGCAGAAGGTTGACCCCCAGGGAAAAGCGTTGGTTAGCCATAGAAAGGGAGGCCTTTGCTGTGGTTTGGGCTTTGAAGAAGCTGAGGCCATACTTGTTTGGCACTCACTTCCTTGTTCAGACATAGCACAAGCCCATTCTATGGTTAAAACAAATGAAAGGTGAAAGGTGAGGTGGTCAGTATCCCTACAGGGAATGGACTCCGTAGTGGAACATAGACCTGGGAGTACCCACTCCAATGCAGATGGACCCTCCAGATATTTCCACTTAGACAATGAAGAATCAACTGGCAAGGTCAGCCTTATTGTCCTTCCTTTGGAGGGGGAGGGATTGTGTAGGAAAGTACCCTCTTTTTGGCACAGTTACCCCTACATTTTGCCTGTTGCCAGTATGTGTTGACTGTGTTCATTGGGATTCTGCTAACCAGGACACCCCCTACTTCTTAGACCCAGGTTAGAGCCCGTTTAGGCCTTACTGGGTAGTACAGGAAGTTCATTAAGAACAATGGCTCCATTTTAACCCTTCTTAATAACCTCACATCAAAAAGGATGCCTAAAAATATTTTATGGAAAGCTATCTGCCAAAAAGCTTTTGAAAATCTTAAAAAGGCCATGTGCTCTGCACCTATGTTAAGAAGCCCTGACTATTCCAAGCAGTTCATAGTACAGACAGATGTTTCTGAGGTAGGGGCTGGGGCACTATTGTTACAACTTAATACAGAGGACCAGGACCAACCTGTAGCTTTTATAAGCAGAAGGTAGTCCCCCAGGGAAAAGCGTTGGTTAGCCATAGAAAGGGAGGCCTTTGCTGTGGTTTGGGCTTTGAAGAAGCTGAGGCCATACTTGTTTGGCACTCACTTCCTTGTTCAGACATAGCACAAGCCCATTCTATGGTTAAAACAAATGAAAGGTGAAAATCCCAAACTTTTGAGGTGGTCGGTATCCCTACAGGGAATGGACTCCATAGTGGAACATAGACCTGGGAGTAGCCACTCCAATGCAGATGGACCCTCCAGATATTTCCACTTAGACAATGAAAAATCAACTGGCAAGGTCAGCCTTATTGTCCTTCCTTTGGAGGGGGAGGGGTTGTGTAGGAAAGTACCCTCTTTTTGGCACAGTTACGCCTACATTTTGCCTGTTGCCAGTATGTGTTGACTGTGTTCATTGGGATCCTGCTAACCAGGACCCCAGTGACTGTGCTCTCTCCATTTAAATCTGGTTGCTTGGACCACACACACCCCCCACATTTGGCATAATGGTGCCCCCTTATAAGCTCCTGGTATGTGGTACCCAGGTACCCAGGGCATTAGGGCATCAGGGGTTCCCCATGGGCTGCAGCATGTATTGTGCCACCCATGGGAGCCCATGTAAAATGTGTCTATAGCCCTGCCATTGCAGCCTACGTGAAAAGGCGCTTGCACCCTTTCATTCTGGTCACTGCACCATGTCACTGTAAGTCACCCTATGGCAGGCCTGCCTAGCCCAGAGGTCAGGGTGTGGGTACCTGTGTGTGAGGGCACCCCTGCATGAGCAGAGGTGCCCCCACAAACTCCAGCCCCATTTTCCTGGACTTCGTGAGTGCAGGAATGCCATTTTACATGTGTACTGGATATAGGTCACTACCTATGTCCAGCTTCATAATGGTAACTCCAAACCTGGGCATGTTTGGTATCAAACATGTCGGACTCATACCCCAATACTGTTGCCAGTATTGGTTGTATGATTCCATGCACTCTGGGGGCTCCTTAGAGGACCCGAGCACTGCTTCTACCAGCTTTCTGGGGGTTTCCAGGCAGCCCATGCTGCTGCCACCCCTCAGACGGATTTCTGCCCTCCTGCTGCTTGACCAGCTGAAGCCCAGGAAGGCAGAACAAAGGATTTCCTTTGGGAGAGGGAGGTAACACCCTCTCCCTTTGGAAATAGGTGTAACAATGCTTGGGAGGGGTGCCCTTCTTGCATAAACCAGTCTGCACCATTTCAGGGACCTCCAGTCCCTGCTCTGGTGCGAAACTGGACAATGAAAAGGGGAATAACCACTCACCTGTCCATCACCACCCTAGGGGTAGTGCCCAGAGCTCCTCCAGATGGCCACTCAATTCTGGCATCTTGAATCCACGGTGGGCAGAGGCCTATGGGAGATTCTGAGTGGCCAGGTTAGGCAGGTGACATCAGAGCCCCCTCCTGATAGGTGGTCGCCTGGCTAGGTGACCAATTCCCCCCTTCAAGGGCTATTTAGGGTCTCCCTCTTGGGTGGGTCCTCAGATTCGATGTGCAAAACTCCATCAGGAATCCTCTACAATGTTTAATTGACTTCTGACCACTGGAGCCACAACTGGACTGCACCAGAACCTACAATCTGCAGTCACAGCAACCACTTTGCTCTGCAACATTGTTTCTCTGGCTCCTTCCAGCAACTGCAACATTTCCCCCGCTGTGCATCCTCTAGGGGCGGCCAGTCTTCAGTCTGCATAAGAAGCAAGAAGGAATCTCACTTGCAGTGAAGGAGTCACTTCCCTGCATCTGCAGGCACCAACTGCAACAATGACCAGCTGCATGGATCCCCTCTCATCCTGAGCTGCGTGGATCCTGTATCACAGGTAGGTGGTCTGGAGTGGTCGCTTTGGTCCTCTCTGCCAGCTGTCCACCTTTGGTGAAGATAGGCCCTTGCCTTCCCAGGCAGGACAGTACCCCCGTGCACTGTGTCTCTTGCAGCTACCAAGGCTTGTTGGCATCTCCTCCAAGGGATCTTCAGGCTCTGTGTAGCCCCAGCCCCCAGCACTCTTCCCTGCAATGCACAGCCGTCTGCGTGCTTCTCCTGTGACGTGGGACAGGTGTGCTGTGTGGCCCTCTCTGCGACTCCTGGGCTGCTTGCCTGTGGGTCTTCTGAGGGGCTGTCTCTTCTTCTTCAGACTCTCTGCACTGCTGAGGGTCGCTTGGGACTCCCCCTTGGGCCGAGTCCCCTCAGACCTTGCTCATCCATGGTAGGTCCACTTTTTTACCTGCTGCGACATTTGCCTTTGCCAAGGCTTGTTGGTTGTTTTTCCACTCCACAGATTGACTGCAATCTTTCATCCAGCCTGGGACGTCGACTGCATCACCCAGGAACTCTTCATCTGCGCCAGTGCTGCATTGTTGTCTGTCTACTGTAGGAAAGTACCATCTTGCCTGGCATGTTACCCCCATTTTTCACTGTATATATGTTGTTTTAGTTGTATGTGTCACTGGGACCCTGTCACCCAGGGCCCCAGTGCTCATAAGTGTGCCTGAATGTGTTACCTGTGTAGTGACTAACTGTCTCACTGAGGCTCTGCTAATCAGAACCTCAGTGGTTATGCTCTCTCATTTCTTTCAAATTGTCACTAACAGGCTAGTGACCAATTTTACCAATTTACATTGGCTTACTGGAACACCCTTATAATTCCCTAGTATATGGTACTGAGGTACCCAGGGTATTGGGGTTCCAGGAGATCCCTATGGGCTGCAGCATTTCTTTTGCCATCCATAGGGAGCTCTGACAATTCTTACACAGGCCTGCCACTGCAGCCTGAGTGAAATAACGTCCACGTTATTTCACAGCCATTTTTCACTGCACTTAAGTAACTTATAAGTCACCTATATGTCTAACCTTTACCTGGTAAAGGTTAGGTGCAAAGTTACTTAGTGTGAGGGCACCCTGGCACTAGCCAAGGTGCCCCCACATTGTTCAGGGCCAATTCCCCGGACTTTGTGAGTGCGGGGACACCATTACACTTGTGCACTACATATAGGTCACTACCTATATGTAGCTTCACAATGGTAACTCCGGATATGGCCATGTAACATGTCTATGATCATGGAATTGCCCCCTCTATGCCATCCTGGCATAGTTGGTACAATCCCATGATCCCAGTGGTCTGTAGCACAGACCCTGGTACTGCCAAACTGCCTTTCCTGGGGTTTCACTGCAGCTGCTGCTGCCAACCCCTCAGACAGGTTTCTGCCCTCCTGGGGTCCAGCCAGGCTTGTCCCAGGATGGCAGAACAAAGGACTTCCTCTGAGAGAGGGTGTTACACCCTCTCCCTTTGGAAAATGGTGTGAAGGCAGGGGAGGAGTAGCCTCCCCCAGCCTCTGGAAATGCTTTCATGGGCACATTTGGTGCCCATTTCTGCATAAGCCAGTCTACACCGGTTCAGGGACCCCTTAGCCCTGCTCTGGCGCGAAACTGGACAAAGGAAAGGGGAGTGACCACTCCCCTGACCTGTACCTCCCCTGGGAGGTGCCCAGAGCTCCTCCAGTGTGCTCCAGACCTCTGCCATCTTGGAAACAGAGGTGCTGCTGGCACACTGGACTGCTCTGAGTGGCCAGTGCCATCAGGTGACGTCAGAGACTCCTTCTGATATGCTCCTTCAGGTGTTGCTAGCCTATCCTCTCTCCTAGGTAGCCAAACCCTCTTTTCTGGCTATTTAGGGTCTCTGTCTCTTGGGATTCCTCAGATAACGAATGCAAGAGCTCATCCGAGTTCCTCTGTATCTCTCTCTTCACCTTCTGCCAAGGAATCGACTGCTGACCGCGCTGGAAGCCTGCAAAACTGCAACAAAGTAGCAAAGACGACTACTGCAACTCTGTAACGCTGATCCTGCCGCCTTCTCGACTGTTTTCCTGGTGGTGCATGCTGTGGGGGTAGTCTGCCTCCTCTCTGCACTAGAAGCTCCGAAGAAATCTCCCGTGGGTCGACGGAATCATCCCCCTGCAACCGCAGGCACCAAAGAACTGCATCACCGGTCTCCTGGGTCTCCTCTCAGCATGACGAGCGAGGTCCCTTGAATCCAGTAACTGTGTCCAAGTGACTCCCACAGTCCAGTGACTCTTCAGTCCAAGTTTGGTGGAGGTAAGTCCTTGCCTCCCCACGCCAGACTGCATTGCTGGGAACCGCGACTTTTGCAGCTACTCCGGCCTCTGTGCACTTCCGGCGGAAATCCTTTGTGCACAGTCCAGCCTGGGTCCACGGCACTCTAACCTGCATTGCACGACCTCCTAAGTTGTTCTCCGGCGACGTGGCACTCCTTTGTGCGACTTCGGGTGAGCACCGTTTCACGCATCCTCGTAGTGCCTGTTTCTGGCACTTCTGTGGGTGCTGCCTGCTGCTGAGAGGGCTCCTTGTCTTGCTCGACGCCCCCTCTGTCCCCTGACGCAATTGGGGACATCCTGGTCCCTCCTGGGCCACAGCAGCATCCAAAAACCAATAACCGCACGATTTGCAGCTAGCAAGGCTTGTTGGCGGTCTTTCGGCGGGAAAACACTTCTGCACAACTCTCCACGGCGTGTGGGATCCATCCTCCAAAGGGGAAGTCTCTAGCCCTTGTCGTTCTTGCAGAAACCTGCGCTTCTACTGTCCAGTAGCAGCATCTTTGCACCCACAGCTGGCATTTCCTGGGCATCTGCCCATCTCCGACTTGCTTGTGACTTTTGGACTTGGTCCCCTTGTTCCACAGGTACCCACGACTGGAAATCCATCATTGTTGCATTGTTGGTTTGTGTCTTTCCTGCAGAATTCCCCTATCACGACTTCTATGTCCTTTGGGGAACTTTAGTGCACTTTGCACTCACTTTTCAGGGTCTTGGGGTGGGCTATTTTTCTAACCCTTACTATTTTCTAATAGTCCCAGCGACCCTCTACAAGGTCACATAGGATTGGGGTCCATTCGTGGTTCGCATTCCACTTTTGGAGTATATGGTTTGTGTTGCCCCTATCCCTATGTGTCTCCATTGCATCCTATTGTAACTATACATTGTTTGCACTGTTTTCTAATACTATTACTGCATATTTTGGTATTGTGTACATATATCTTGTGTATATTTGCTATCCTCATACTGAGGGTACTCACTGAGATACTTTTGGCATATTGTCATAAAAATAAAGTACCTTTTTTTTTAGTATATCTGTGTATTGTGTTTTCTTATGATATTGTGCATATGACACTTGTGGTACTGTAGGAGCTTCACTCGTCTCCTAGTTCAGCCTAAGCTGCTCTGCTAAGCTACCATTATCTATCAGCCTATGCTGCTAGACACCCTATACACTAATAAGGGATAACTGGGCCTGGTGCAAGGTGCAAGTACCCCTAGGTACTCACTAGAAGCCAGTCCAGCCTCCTACATCTACGTCTCACCATCGGCCAACTCCTGCATCCACAGACGGGTGGATTTTGGCTCGTTCAAGACTGGCCACTCCAACTGGACTTGGTTCCCTTCTTTTTCAGGTCTTCCTTTTCCAAGATCCACCTTTGGTTTCTTGCAGTTTTGTCCGGGTTTTGCAATATCCTTCTCTGAAGTCCTTTTGGTGGGTTATGAAAAATCCAGTAACTTACCTCTTTTCTCCTGGTCGCTGGGGGGCACTTTGGTACTTACCTTGTGGGTTTCCTAGTTCCTCCAGTTCCCCTCTACCGATTCCACTTCCTTGGGTGGCGGCCCGACTTTCGCATTCCACTGTCTTAGTGTATGGTTTGGTCCCCCTCAGGCCTTCAGTATTGCCTATTGCTTTTCACTGTTTTCTATTGCTTTTTATGCCTATTTCTGATCGCTATTGGACATATATAGTGTGTATGCTTACCTCCTATTGGAGTATTGCCTGTTTAGCACTTTAGAGAGAGTGTTACTGTCATAAAAAGCCTTTATTTTTGTAACACTGAATGTTTTCTTTCATGTGTGTAAGTGCTGTGTGACTACGGTGGTATTGCATGAGTTTTGCATGTCTCCTAGATAAGTCTTGGCTGCTCATCCACAGCTACCTCTAGAGAGCCTGGCTTCTAGACACTGACTGCACCTCACAAACAGGGGATATCTGGACCTGGTATAAAGTGATAATACCATAGGTACTCACTACACACCAGGCCAGCTTCCTACAGCTCCTCTTAATAACTCCAAAAATTCACACCTATTGTGCTTATTGAGCTTACACTTTCCTTTCAATTAGAACATTCCCACATGTAATCATAAATATCACCACAACCAAATACCACAAAAAGTTAATAAATATACACATGGTTTTAATCCTATTATATAGTTTAAAGACAGTCATTAAAAAGCACACATATTATCTAGATTCCATATGCAAAAATGTCAAATTCAAGGAGGATTTTCACAGCACAGTTTGTGTTTCAATATGTGCACCTCTACTTCTATAGCATTCAGTGTCTATGAAATTCATCACTAACATGTAGGTACACGGGTGCACCATAGGTTGTGTCTTTAGAATCCATAGTCGCTTTTTGGTGGGAACAGTTGATGAGCACAACCATGTTCAGCACAATTACATGAATTATTTCTCCCCACAATGTAGATTCACACAAACTTGTCCAGATCCCATGGAAATTTGATCACTCGTAGGTTCATTCTGAACAGTTTTCCCAATCCTAGCAATCACCGTATTGCCATGGAAGGAAGCACTCACCACTATAAAGTGCAGCTCTCCTTGAGTGCATAATTGTTTGTGTTGGGCGCCATCCACTGATCCTGTCTCCCAAATGCATTCAAATTAAAGTTACTAAAACCTATCATTAATATTCTCCTATGTGGCCACTTCTGTTCAAATGCTTCTAGTGTGGACTCATTTGTGTAGTTAAAGCTGGGGAGGCAAGTGAAAGTTTATTTTTTTATTTCTTTCTTCCTGAATTAAACTCCTAACAGGATTCAAACTTATCTCCATTCATGCACTTCTTTGATAGGTGTAGGGCTGGATTGCTGAATGGAGGGATTTGAGACAGGCAGGAAGGTTGGAGGAACAATGAAAATGTATTTTATTGACCAAATTCAATAAAATGGTACAAAGAAGAGAGTAAGGAGAAGTAAACAATGTAAGAACAACTGACAACAGGAATGAATAAGGGAAGGGAGGAAATGAAAGCAAATTTCTTTATAGGCACTGGAAAAACACCATCCTTATTATCATGCATGGAGCAAAAAAGAAAAACACTTATAACTAATCAGGACATCATGTGAGGTTCTAGGAATGTAGGTGGTGGGAACTGGGAGGACGTGGGTTGTCACCAGGGGGTGGGGGTTGCTCAGAGCATAATTTAGTCAATACCAGAATCCAAAAATGGCCATCTGATTTGACCACCTGTTTGGAAAATGAGACAGATGCAGCTTTAATGCATCCAATTCTCACGGCAGAGAACTGAGAGATTCTTGTCAATGTGGTCTCCACTGCTCTTCCGATCTGACTCTTTGAATGGGAGTCTTTATCCAGCTGTTCGCCAGTGTAGACGTCATAGAATCTGTTGTGTAATTCTTTCTTTTTGTACTGAGGAGAAAAGACATTAAACCATTAAGTGGCTGTTGCTGTGTTTTTGTATTTGAGGATGTTCTGAAAAATGAGAGCTTCTTTCCTTGCCATTTTATCAGTTATTTAACAGCAAATAATGTTGTGTCCCAGGAGAACCATTGCGTTGTCAAACCAGGACCCTCAACTAATACATTTTGAGGTTTGTTGGTGGAAGGTTGGCAATTTTTGGGCAGATATATTTGGGTTTGGATTTTAAATTAATCTGAGATGTTTAAGCTCTTTCTTAAGTGTGATGGTCATGAATATGGTACATCACAGTGTCACACATTGGAGCACAACAAGCCGAAACACCTGAGTAGATGAATCAGGTGATGCTGTAAAGAACAAGCATTGGCATAGCCCATAGGTCTCGCCTATGTCTTTGCCAGCATGCTTTCTTTATGGTTTTTCGACACATTTGTAGGGATATCTTTACTCACGCAAAATGTAACAAGTGGGTGTGTGCAGAAAAAAAGAAAGGCTCACGGCCTCCCAAGACGGCCACCATGTTTAAAAATTACAGGTGATTATTGGACTCTATAATTTATTCTGTAAACTACCAGCAATGGAGCGTACATTTTTTTTTAAAAGGAAGGAAAGCAGCGAGAGAGATGGAGTGATTGAACTACACTCTACTCTCTCCTCCCAACAAAATCAGTCAAGCTAGGCCTGCCTGGCGCTATCATGACTGTCATGCTGGACATTGATTCATCATCTGCCTGTCTGTACAGAATGACAGCGCTTCTGTTTTTTTGGGGGGGTATTCACACAATAGGCTTGCGGTGGGGGAGGAGAAGAGTAGAATTAATAATGAACCCCAGAATGGTGGGCGGCTGCATTTTAGAGGTAGATTTCGATGTGTGCTTGCATCTGCCTCCTCCTACACATGCACTACTCAGTCGCTGACAATGTGAGAGTGACACAGTGGCTCGTGCAGGAGGACACTGCTCCAGGCGCTTCTTCAGTCCTCAACGTGGTGGAAATACTGAGATCCCAGTAGGAGCTTGTGAGTGGGTTGTTTAGCACAGTGCATAAACAGGCTAAAGTCCCCAGGTGGTGCAATGCATATGGACCTAACCCTGGGGAGATCCCAACTTCCTCTTCACACACGCTTGGGGAAGAGGGGATAGATAGGAGCACCATATGACCCCATGAGAGCATGCATAAATCACTGTACGTCTTGATAATTGGTATCTGTACCTAGGAGGTTTGACGTCACTAAGGGGTCACAGTATCGCTGTGTAATGGTCATTACTTGGCCACTGGACCCAGAACGTTGCCGCAGAGGACTAAGTACAATCGCCCACTTCACAGACGCTTCGCTGATCAAAGGAAACGCGCGAACGCTTGTGTGAAGTGCTATTTTAGAATTTAAAAAAAAGTTCCTTAGCCAGCAACTAAAATGGGACAAGTGGAAGGCTACAAGTAATGGGTGCCTGCTTCATGGGCGGGAAAAACACAAAAAGGAGGGACAAATAGGGAAAAAAAAAACACTTGGAAGCAAGGATTTTTAAAGGACACCTTAACAAAAAAATTAAATGCAGTGTGCAGGCTGTAAGCCCACAAAGTATATACAGCATGGCTTGAAGAGACAGCACAAGCACTGTCTAGGCTTGACCTAAAAAGTGTAAAAAAAAGAATACAAATTTGTAAGTAGAAACCAGAAAAAAAGTTTTGTTTGGCCTTTTTATAATTCAAGTGGACTACTTTGAACCTTTTTCGGCTTCTGTCCTGTTTTGTTGTATTTTACTATAACTTAGACTATATGTGTGAACTTTAACGTTTTCAATCCTTCCAGGCTCATTATCATTTGAATTGAGTAAATTAAGCCCCTGTTGTAGGCATTATTGCTGAATATTCACTGTAACTTTTTGTAGCATTGTGCAGTGAGGGATTGCTGAAGACAGGAAGAATTGAACTGTGGGGGGTTTTACAGGTGTGTGGGGTGCAGAATTTGAGGAACTTGTTGAAGGTGGCATACTGCTTCCTGCCATACTCAGGGCTGTTTAGACTGAGGAGAAAAGTGGGACTTCTACAGTTTTTATTTTCTGCTTTCTTTAAATAACAGGTCCTCTTATTGCTGCCACTGTCTGTTCATTACAAACTAAAGAAAAATCCGATGTGTGCCCCACATACAACCAGGACCCGGAGAGCAAACACAGGCTTCATCCATCCCCCGGTGAGTAAGCATTGAAATGTGACTTCATGGACGTGCAGGAAGGCACACCCAAACAACAAAGCCACACAGTTTTGTGATCAGTTTTGTCAGAAAGTGATCTGGATGAAAGCCAGTCTGATCAGTATTCTAATATTTCAGATGCAGAACGCATCATGTAAGAATTCTTGAATTTTAAGTACTTGAACAAAAACATAGCAGCACAACAACCTTCATATTGAACATTTTATTTGGGGTTGGTGATGCAAAACTCAGACAAATTGTGGTTGATGTATAACTGGTGTGTGCTCATTCCTCTGTGCAGTGAACATTGCAGTACCTTAGAGGGTGAGTCACGTGGTCCAGCTGATGTTACCGATCACAAGTGCTGGAAGCTACCTAGTAAACTACAGATCCTCATCAATAATTTGTGTGGTGACAGCTCCTGTATGGCCAGTAGGAATCAGATATTAAATCCCAAAAAATGAGGTAGATGAAAGTACAGCAAGGTGTAACCAGCACAACTTACCTCTCCTTGTGGGAGAGTTACTCAAGTTAAAACCTCTCTGAAATGACAACCATTGCAAATACTTTCTGTTTGGAAACTTTCAAATCCTCCTTTGTTTCTGCAGTTGTTCTTGCACTCGTGCAGTGAATTGTTGCATCTATAGATGCAACTTTCAGATGGTGCATGCAAATGTTCACAGTACATTCACAGTATGGAAAGGAGAATTCCATTGTTCGCCATTTGTTCTTCTTACTGCTTTCTTGAAAGATTTGACTTTTAGGCAGATTACAATTTCTACCTTAACTCCATCCTTCCTCCAGAATCATCCATTACAATTTAAACATGCTTGCGTGTGTATGATTTGTAATGTGTGCAACATATGCAACTTATACATCCTTCTGACAGTGTGCTAGATGTTTGTTTTTGTGTTCTCCTGTATATTGTGTGTTTAAAATATCCCACCTTCTCTCCACCCCTCCCCAACCACCATTTTGTACAGCCTGTTTGTGTTGTGCTATAAGAAAAGGTGGGTGAATACTGAGGGTGCATGGGCCATTGTCTAAACCATCACCATGAAAATGAGAGATGAGATTTCAGGCTTTTAACATGGTGCATGGACAGCTACCAAAGAAAAGATGACATTAATGGAGGTAAAATTCATAAGACCATTGCCTCAAATAACTTAGTTGAAACTTCTAGCTAAGGCAGGGTAAGCAGACAACTGTCATCTAAACACACCTGCTGACAGGAATACGTGTTGTTCTCCCATTATATACTCACCCCCTCCTAGTCACTTCATTTGGACGGCTTGTAGGGAAAGTGCCAGGCAGTCAGTGAGGGGAACCGAGCGTAGTCTCGGTTTCAGCTGTAACTGATCTCCCACACCACTTGAATAGGGAGACTCACAAGGAGAGATCCATACAGCAAGATATTCAGAGTTCACAGACGAGGCATTCTCCAAGAGAGGTTCCCTTAAACTGGGCCTGAAAGCACAGACTGAATGAGAAGACACAGAAAGGGATTTTGCAAAAAATCCCTCATATTTCAAAACCCACACTAATTACTAAGCATTGGTAGTGAATACTAAAACAAGTTGCATACAAAGCCAAACACTATGGATGGCTCTAACCGAGGGAGCCCCACCTCCAAAACCACACAGTGGATCAGAGACCGCCAAGGCCAGGCAGACAAGTTCTCGGGATAATGACCAGGTATACCATTGGGAAGTCTGCTCTGACCCCTCAGTGATCCCTGCGTGTGGGTGCTCACAGACGCTAGCCATGCTGTGTCCCACTGGCGAAGGAGATATAATTGGCGGTATGAATATGATTGTAGTGACATAGAGTACCAGGTACAACTAAGCGTGCTTATCATAAAGGGCACGCCAGATAACACTATTTCTCCCTAAATCTGAGCATGACAGGAAATATCTGCTCACGCCCCTCCTGTGTGACATTTTTAATTTCTTTATTTTTTGCAGGTTTATATAGCGGATTGTGACTTTTACTCACATACATTTCACTGATGAGTCTATGGCTTTCTGAACCCTAAGATCAAAGGCTGGCTGCATGCATTTCCAAGAGTCCAACCATCCTTCTCACCTGTAAGCATTCCCCACATAAATGAGAGAGAGACCTGGAAACTCCCAAGGGGAGAGAGTTCAGAGAAAGAGAGTTCAGAGTGTAAAGTCCCTTCAGGAGCCTGAGATACCGGCAAAATGCGGCTCTTTTCTTTTTCTAATTACCCATGATATGACATCATAAATTTCATGTTGTAGCTCAGTGGTTCCCAACCTGTGGTCCGGGGACCCCTGGGGGGCCGCAAAGCCTTCTCAGGGGGTCTGCGAGAGCCTAGAAAATTAAAAAATATTAACAAATATTGACAAATTAGGTCCCCAGCTTCCAGTAATGACTCAGGCTGGGGTCCCCGGATTCCCATGATGATTCAGTGGGGGTCCCTGGGTTCCATTAATGTTAAAGTGGGGTTCCACAGAAATCAAAAGGTTGGGAACCACTGTTGTAGCTCAAACGATGTTTAGGATGTGGCATAAAACCACTAATTTCCTGATATTTATTCAATACAATGTTCATACAGTAAGGTATTGATACATGTAATGATGCTGTCTGTTTAACGGAGTGAAAAATGGGCCACATTCCAGTCCATCATTTTATTTTCTCAAGTGCCACTACAAAGAGAAGACCAACCAAATGTAAATCTGTCTTGGCCCGCCCCAAAAGGGACAGGTGAGCCAAATCTGTTAGACCACACTACCTTTGGGTCTCATTTGGGTTCCAGCGAAGGGACCCTTTTCTGGACATATATATCTCACTTACTTAATGAAAGAAAAGGTGATGAATGGAATGCAAGATGTGACAGGGACATAGGTCCATTACAGTAACCTATGTAAAAATCTCACTGTGTATTTACCATAGAATGATCCCTCCCCAGCTGGTGTCTGTGAGCACTACAGACGGAGCATTAAAAAGTTATTTCACAATATCAACACATATCTTTTGCTACATGATTGAGTAGGTACCCACAATATGCAAGCAACCTTACAGACCTATTGTAAATAAACAAAATGAAACTGAAGATTCTGTGAATGGCGAGTGAATGCCCTCTGCTTACTGGAATGGTAAGACTGTTGTCATTGACAGTAACTTCTAACATTACTTGCCGTTCCTCTAACTCTGATTCATGTGAGGTCAGATTCAATCAACCAATCAATCAATCAGTCGACTTGTAGAGTGCTACTTGTCATCTGTGAGGGTATCCAGGCACTGGTGCGGGTCCTGGATCTCAGTCGAAGAGCCAGGCTTTCAGCGTCCTATAGATATCCTGTCTCTTGTAGCGTGGAAGAGGTCCTGAGGTGCAGGAGGAGGCCATTCCACTGTATAGTTGCGAGGTAGGAGGAGCTTCCTCCTGCTCTGCTGCGTTGTATGCAGGGAGTATGGGCCAGTGCGAGGGAGGCGGAGTGGGGCTGTCTGGAGGGTTTATGGAATCTCAGGGGTGGTTCAGGTAGACGGGCGCAGGGCCTTGAACGCATGGGTGAAGAACTTGAACTGCCATCTCTTCTGAAATCGGAGCCAGTAGAGGTTTTTAGGGTAGTGGGTGGTAGGGTTGATGTGGGTGTGATGAGGAAGATCCGTATGAGTCTTGCAGCGTTCTGGATGGTCTGTCGTCTTTGAACTTGATGGGTCCCGATTCCCATGCATAGGGTGTTTCTGTAGACCATTCAACTAGTGACGAGGAATTGGGTGATTGTGTGTCTCGCATTTTGGGAAAGCCACTTGAAAATCTTACATAACTTGTGTAGGATGAAGAAGCTGCGTTGACTTGGGACCTCATGGTAAGTTTGCTGTCCAGGATAATACCGAGACTCCTGGCAGGTTCAGCTGGGGTTGGAGAGGGCCTAAGTTCTGTGGGCCACCAGGAGCGCCCCCTGGGGAAGTTGGTGCTGCCCAAAACCAAGACTTCTGTTTTGTCTGTGTTGAACTTGAAGCAGTTATTCCTCATTCAGTTGGCGACGGCCATGCACTGGTGAAAGTTGGTTCTGGTGGCAGTGGAGCTTTTAGAGCAGGAGAGGATGAGCTGTGTGTCGTTGGGGTAGGATATAATGCTTAGTCTGTGGGATCTGACTTTTTTGGCAAGGGAGAACATGTAGATGTTGAAGAGGGTGGGGCTCAGTGATGAGTCTTGAGGATCTTTGCAAAAGATTGGTTTGGGTTAGAGGTGGAAGGTGGATTGGTTGTGTTTTGTTGGAGAGGAATGAGGCGATCCATCTGAGGACGACTCCTTGGATGCCTATGTTGTGAAGTCTGCCAATGAGCGTGTGGTGGGAGCTGGCGTCAAAGGCTGCTGAGAGATCGAGGAGGATAAGGGCGGCTGTCTCTCCTTTGTCGAGGAGGGCCCAGATGTCTCCTGTGGCCAAGATTGGGGCTGTCTTGGTGCTATTGTTGCTGCGGAACCCGGGTTGGGAGTTGTACAGGAGGTGATTGTGTTCCAGGTAGATGGTAAGTTGTTGGTTGACGGCTTTTTCGATCACTTTGGCCGGGAAAGGGAGCAGGAAGATGTATCTGTAGTTGCTGAGTTTGTTTTAGTTCCGCTAAAGGTTTCTTTAGCAGGGTTTTGATTTCTGCATGCTTCCAGTCTTCTGGGAAGGTGGCAGAATCCAGTGAGGTGTTGAGTAGGATGAAAAGTTTGAGGCCGATACTGAATGCTCCTACGTTGAAGATGTCATGGGAGCATTGGTTTAGAAGGGGCCCCTGAGTTGATGGATTTCATGATGGTGGTGGTGTCCTGAGTGGTGAGGTGATGCCAGGTGGTTAGCCTTTGGATGGTCATGTGTGTGGAGGTATGGGTGTTGAAAACGTCTCCAGGCCTGAGTTGGGGTTTGAAGTTTCTGTAGATTTTGGTGACTTTGCTGTGGAAGAAATCTGCAAGGCTGTCCTGAGAGGGAGAGATGTTACTTGTTGCTGTCGCAGGGTTGGTGAATTCCTTGACTATGGAGAAGAACTCCTTTCTGTTGTTGGGGTTAGCTTCCATGCCCAATGCCAGGGCTTTTTTTTTGTCTTACGTAGTTGGGGGTTGTAGGAAAGTACCATCTTGCCTGGCATGTTACCCCCATTTTTCACTGTATATATGTTGTTTTAGTTGTATGTGTCACTGGGACCCTGGTAACCCAGGGCCCCAGTGCTCATAAGTGTGCCTGAATGTGTTACCTGTGTAGTGACTAACTGTCTCACTGAGGCTCTGCTAATCAGAACCTCAGTGGTTATGCTCTCTCATTTCTTTCCAAATTGTCACTAACAGGCTAGTGACCATTTTTACCAATTTACATTGGCTTACTGGAACACCCTTATAATTCCCTAGTATATGGTACTGAGGTACCCAGGGTATTGGGGTTCCAGGAGATCCCTATGGGCTGCAGCATTTCTTTTGCCACCCATAGGGAGCTCTGACAATTCTTACACAGGCCTGCCACTGCAGCCTGAGTGAAATAACGTCCACGTTATTTCACAGCCATTTTTCACTGCACTTAAGTAACTTATAAGTCACCTATATGTCTAACCTTTACCTGGTAAAGGTTAGGTGCAAAGTTACTTAGTGTGTGGGCACCCTGGCACTAGCCAAGGTGCCCCCACATTGTTCAGAGCCAATTCCCTGAACTTTGTGAGTGCGGGGACACCATTACACGCGTGCACTACATATAGGTCACTACCTATATGTAGCTTCACAATGGTAACTCCGAATATGGCCATGTAACATGTCTATGATCATGGAATTGCCCCCTCTATGCCATCCTGGCATAGTTGGCACAATCCCATGATCCCAGTGGTCTGTAGCACAGACCCTGGTACTGCCAAACTGCCCTTCCTGGGGTTTCACTGCAGCTGCTGCTGCTACCAACCCCTCAGACAGGCATCTGCCCTCCTGGGGTCCAGCCAGGCCTGGCCCAGGATGGCAGAACAAAGAACTTCCTCTGAGAGAGGGTGTTACACCCTCTCCCTTTGGAAAATGGTGTGAAGGCAGGGGAGGAGTAGCCTCCCCCAGCCTCTGGAAATGCTTTCTTGGGCACAGATGTGCCCAATTCTGCATAAGCCAGTCTACACCGGTTCAGGGGCCCCTTAGCCCCTGCTCTGGCGCGAAACTGGACAAAGGAAAGGGGAGTGACCACTCCCCTGACCTGCACCTCCCCTGGGAGGTGTCCAGAGCTCCTCCAGTGTGCTCCAGACCTCTGCCATCTTGGAAACAGAGGTGCTGCTGGCACACTGGACTGCTTTGAGTGGCCAGTGCCACCAGGTGACGTCAGAGACTCCTGCTGATAGGCTCCTTCAGGTGTTAGGAGCCTATCCTCTCTCCTAGGTAGCCAAACCCTCTTTTCTGGCTATTTAGGGTCTCTGTCTCTGGGGAAACTTCAGATAACGAATGCATGAGCTCAGCCGAGTTCCTCTGCATCTCTCTCTTCACCTTCTGATAAGGAATCGACCACTGACCGCGCTGGAAGCCTGCAAACCTGCAACATAGTAGCAAAGACGACTACTGCAACTCTGTAACGCTGATCCTGCCGCCTTCTCGACTGTTTTCCTGCTTGTGCATGCTGTGGGGGTAGCCTGCCTCCTCTCTGCACCAGAAGCTCCGAAGAAATCTCCCGTGGGTCGACGGAATCTTCTCCCTGCAACCGCAGGCACCAAAAAGCTGCATTACCGGTCCCTTGGGTCTCCTCTCAGCACGACGAGCGAGGTCCCTCGAATCCAGTGACTCTGTCCAAGTGACCCCCACAGTCCAGTGACTCTTCAGTCCAAGTTTGGTGGAGGTAAGTCCTTGCCTCACCTCGCTGGGCTGCATTGCTGGGAACCGCGACTTTGCAGCTACTCCGGCCCCTGTGCACTTCCGGCGGAAATCCTTTGTGCACAGCCAAGCCTGGGTCCACGGCACTCTAACCTGCATTGCACGACTTTCTAAGTTGGTCTCCGGCGACGTGGGACTCCTTTGTGCAACTTCGGCGAGCACCGTTTCACGCATCCTCGTAGTGCCTGTTTCTGGCACTTCTCCGGGTGCTACCTGCTTCAGTGAGGGCTCTTTGTCTTGCTCGACGTCCCCTCTCTCTTCAGGTCCAATTTGCGACCTCCTGGTCCCTCCTGGGCCCCAGCAGCGTCCAAAAACGCCAAACGCACGATTTGCGTCTAGCAAGGCTTGTTGGCGTTCTTTCGGCGGGAAAACACTTCTGCACGACTCTCCACGGCGAGAGGGATCCGTCCACCAAAGGGGAAGTCTCTAGCCCTTTTCGTTCCTGCAGAAACCTCAGCTTCTTCTGTCCAGTAGAAGCTTCTTTGCACCCGCAGCTGGCATTTCCTGGGCATCTGCCCATCTCTGACTTGCTTATGACTTTTGGACTTGGTCCCCTTGTTCCACAGGTACCCTAGATTGGAAATCCACAGTTGTTGCATTGCTGGTTTGTGTCTTTCCTGCATTATTCCTCTAACACGACTACTTTGTCCTTAGGGGAACTTTAGTGCACTTTGCACTCACTTTTCAGGGTCTTGGGGAGGGTTATTTTTCTAACTCTCACTATTTTCTAATAGTCCCAGCGACCCTCTACAAGGTCACATAGGTTTGGGGTCCATTCGTGGTTCGCATTCCACTTTTGGAGTATATGGTTTGTGTTGCCCCTATCCCTATGTTTCCCCATTGCATCCTATTGTAACTATACATTGTTTGCACTGTTTTCTAAGACTATACTGCATATTTGTGCTATTGTGTATATATATCTTGTGTATATTTCCTATCCTCTCACTGAGGGTACACTCTAAGATACTTTGGCATATTGTCATAAAAATAAAGTACCTTTATTTTTAGTATAACTGTGTATTGTGTTTTCTTATGATATTGTGCATATGACACTAAGTGGTACTGTAGTAGCTTCACACGTCTCCTAGTTCAGCCTAAGCTGCTCTGCTAAGCTACCATTATCTATCAGCCTAAGCTGCTAGACACCCTATACACTAATAAGGGATAACTGGGCCTGGTGCAAGGTGCAAGTACCCCTTGGTACTCACTACAAGCCAGTCCAGCCTCCTACAGGGGTGGGTTAAGATGAGTGATGATTTTGCTGAATGCTAAGATAGATAGTTCCTTCACCTGGGTCTTTGTTCGCGTGCCACCTTCTCTCGAGGTGCTTGCAGTGGTGCTTGACTGTCCTGAAGTCCTCGGTGTACCAGCTGCCTTGCTTGGTGGATGATGGAGTTGACAATGTCAGCACAGTCAGTGATCCAAATGCTGAAGATTCTGGTGTTCTTGGTCATGTTGTTGTGATTTTTGGGTGGGTTGAGGGTGAGGGTGTTGGTCTATTCAGTCTCTGAGGCCTTGTCCCAGCTGTGATGGGTGGTGTTGAGTTGTGTGGGGGTGGAAAGGAGGTCATGGGGGGTCATGATGAAGAAGTGGATGATTGAGTGGTTGGTCCATGTAAGTTTGGTTGTGTGGCTGTATTTGATACTGTCGGTGGAGGTCAATATGGAGTTGAGCTTGTGCCCAGCAATGTGCCTGGGGTTGTGTATGAGTTGGGTGAGGCCGATGTTGTTAAGCCTGTTGAGGAGGTTGGCGGAGTTAGGGTCGGTTATGTCTTTGAGGTGGAAGTTGAGGTCGCCCAGGCACACGTCACCCTTCGAGATGATGGCGAGGGGGGTGATGAAATCAGTCATGAGGTTGCAGAAGATGGTTCGAGGTCCTGGTGGACACTATGCAAGGGTTTACCTAATGGTGGATTTCTCATCTGTTTGTATAGTGAAATTGAGGTGTTCCATTGCTGGAATGGTGTCATCCACGGTGGTGGTGCTTTTGATGGAGTCTCTGGATGATGGTGATTCTTCCACTTGGCTTGTTGTGCCATTGCGGTGGGTAAACCTGCAACCTGCAAGTATAGCAGTGGCGATGTCAAGGGCATATGTGGGGTTGAGCCAGGTCTCAGTTAGGAAGACAGTGTCGGGTGCAAGACTGTTGATAATGTCCCAGACTTGGTGCTGTGTTTGTTGAGTGAACGAGTGTTGAGGAGGGTGCATGTGAGCTGGTGGTGGGTAGCTGGTGTTGTACGTTGAGAGTGCTGGACGTTGCTGAGAAAGGTGTGGATGTGCGTGTTGTGGCAGGTGAAGTGGCCGAGGGTGCAGGTGAAAGGTCCTAGTGGGGTGCTGCATGGTGGCAGTGTGCATGGTGGCGTCCAGGGCATGGAGGGTGGTAGAAGTGTAGCTGTGGGTGACGGCTAGACTAGGGTTCCTGGTGCTTGGCACGGGCCAGGCATGGACGGGCACAGGCAGGCTTGCCTTTGGCATGCCATCAACTGCTGGGATTCTACAGACAACCTCTCTTGGTTTTATTTGGTCAAGTGTTTTTCATAATTTCCACAGATGCTGCTAATCTCTGCCAATAATGTAAAGTTGCCTGCCATTAATCAAAAATAAGAAACACACCAGAACACACTTTTCACTATCCTTTCAGATGGTTTTCGGCCTTCTTTTAGTCTTTATTCTGTGTTCTTGTAGAAGATCACTAGCCAGAGCCAACACCTGCTGGGGAGATCACAATTCTTCCTCAAAACGCTGTTCCTCCTTCAATTGAAATAATCACAGGGTCCCCTCTTTTGTGTGTTTGAGTATTTTAGCAGAGCCTTGGTGCCTTGATCGCTTCTTAGTGTCATTGGCAGGACTAAACACAGAGACAAGTAAAGAATGTTATGCTAACACTGGTGGATTTCATGGTATGCCTGTCTTCAACACCCAGGATTGATGTCCCCTTCCCTTGGTCCAAGCAATATCATCGTGGATGTATTAGTGCCCCTCTGGCAGACTCCAAAGGCTGAACAGTGACACAGAAATCCACAAATGGCATCAGTGATCAGGTGCAACTATTGGATCCAACTGATTGACTCCTGGTCACCTCGCAACTGGGAGAAGCTGCTACTCCACAGTGCAGAGAAATAAACATGCCTGAATCCCCTATGTGCACAGTGTGAGTGAGCGTGTCAGGTCTTTGACAGATAAGTTTGTGTGAAGAAATTCAGAAATTAGTTAGAAATGTGAGGCCATAAATTGGGCATGAATGTGAAATTAATTTGTCTCTCCTCCAACAGCAGACGACACAAGGGCCGAGCCTGATGGGCTCTTCAAGGAGGCCGATGGAGAGGAGCTGCACCCTCACACTCCTCAAGACTCCGACAGCCAGGAAGATGGAGACAGTGTCAGCATAGGTGAGGTGTAGGGATGGGACACCCATGCTGGGCTGATTCAGAGAGCCTCACCCTAGGGCACCCAAGTAATCCATAAGAAAATATTCACTTACAAGATGGCATCAGCAGCGTAAAAACTGAATGCAATATGAACAATTCACAGAGACTTGCTCCTCTGACATTAACTTTTCCCTTCTGAAAAAACAGTGCATAGTTTGCAGTTTTAGATGTTTCCAGTATCTTCTTTGGCTTGTTGGGTGACTACGCACTTGACACTTCTTTGTAAAAGGTAAACATTTCCGTAAGCAAGTTTACTTCAGATCTGCTTGTGGCTGTCTCATGGCTCAGCCTAGGAATTGTAAATAATTAGAGCTCTTTGCTAAAGACCCTGCATCTAACATATTTATCTGCTGGTTTACCTGCACCTCGGTGTTTAGTATAAAGTCAGCACATCTCCCATTCCTTTATTTATATATTTCACAAGATGGTCCACAAACTGGGAACTACTTCTTCATGCACACTTCTTCCTGCTTCCCTTTCTGTTGAAACACTCAGAGGCATGTTGTTCAACATGTGCTTCTTTCTACCCCCACAGATGGCATCGTTGCAACAGAATAGCCTTTTGTCTCAGTAGCATCAGCCTTTCTCCTCTAATTTCTCTCCTGTCATAAAATGTGTGGTTCCCAGGAGCCTTTAAAAATTGTTATAAAGACCCCATATTTGGGTCTATATTTTCTACAATGCCTGCTGCCTCACACACCTTTGACAACAGTGAAAAATTGAAAAATCTGGGTTTCTATTTTTTCAGTCCAAGGTCTGCCTTGTGCTCTCTAAGAGCGACTCTCTGACCTACACATCTAACAAAGGGGTATATTTACAAAGTTTTAGCGCAGTGTTTGCATCACAAAAGTGATGCAAATCAATACCATTTCTTTTTACTAATTTACTTTCCAGTGTTCAACTTGTTTAGTGCTAGAAAATCACTTGAAAGTAGTGGAAAGCCAAGCATAACGCTACTTTGCATTACTTAGCACCAAAGGGGCGTACCAAGGGTGGTGCATGGGCATTCCCATGCAACCACCCAAGGTTTCTGATGCTAAGCTTTATTTATTTACAAGATTTAGCATCAGAAGATAGCGCTCTCTTCAACCAGATGCTTTCACAGAGAAATGACTTAATTTCAACTTTCTTTTCTGGCTTTGCATGTGTGCTGCACTGTACAGCACACATGCAAGGTGATAAAAGTTTTAAGGTTAGTCTAAACATAGTAATTTCTACTGGAAGCGTATCCTTCCACTACAGAACATATGCTAGTCTCACGTAGACACCCTTGCACTATGATGCAAAGATGTGTCAGTCAATCAATCAATCAAGCATTTACAAAGAGCCTGAAATCACCGGTGATGGTCTCGAGGCACTGGAGCTGTATGCTTCTGCATGAAGGAATGATCATTCGAACATCCAGGTTTCTAGTTCTCTTCGGAATTGCTGAAGTGGTGGTGCAGTCCTGAGGTGCAGGGGGAGGTTGTTCCAAACCTTGGCTGCCAGATGCAAGAAGGAGTGTCCTCCGCTGTTGACACAACAGATCCGTGGGGTGTTTGCGAGGGAGAGGGAAGCTGATTGGAGGTGTCTTCTGGTTGGTGGATGTTCAGGTGTTTGTTGATGTATACTGGTCCGTCGTTGTGCACGGGGCTTGTAGGCGTGGGTCAGCATCTTAAACTGGCATCTCTTCTGAATCGGGTGCCAGTGTAGTCTTTTGAGATGGGGTGTGATGTGGGTCCTTCTGGGGAGGTAAGTATGAGTCTTTCCGCTGAGTTCTGTATTGTCTGGAGTCTCTCCAGGAGGCGTGCTGTGATTTCTACGTAGAACGTGTTTCGTTAGTCGTGTCTGCAGGTGTTAAGGGCCTGTGTGACAGTCCTTCTGCTTGTCTGCTGGGAGCCACCTGAAGATCTTGTGGAGCATGCGAAGGGTGTGGAAGCAGGTGGATAAGACTGCATTGACTTGTTTATTCATGGATAGCTTGCCATCGAGGATGATGCTGAGGTTTCTGGCGTGGTGTGTTGGGGCGGGTGGTGTGCTGAGCTTTGCGAGCCACCATGTGTCAGTCCATGGTGAGGTGTTGTTCTCAAAGATGAGGACTTCCATTTTTATGGTGTTGAGTTTGAGACAGTTGTCCTTCATCCAGTCCACTATGTTCATTATGCATCTGTGGAAGTTAGCTTTTGTGGTGGAGGGATCTTCAGATAGTGAGAGGATAAGCTGTGTGTCGTCAGAATAGGAGATGATGTTATGTCCGTGTGATCTGACGGTGACATCCAGGGTGGCATGTAGGTGTTGAAGAGGGTCGGGCTGAGGGACGATCCTTGCGGGACTCCACAGATGATCTTCTTGGCCTCTGAGGTCAACGGTGGGAGACTGATGCGTTGGGTTCTGCCGGTGAGGTACGTGAGGATGTTTCCTTGAATCCTGATGTGGTGGAGTCTGTTCATCAGGATGTGGTGTGAGACAGTGTCAAATGCGATGGACAGGTGCAGGATGATAAGGACTGCTGTTTCCCCATAGTCCAGGAGGGCTCCAGGTTAGGAGGGATCCAGGAGGTTGTGGTCTTTTAGGTATTAGGTGAGTTGCTGGTTGATCGCTTTTTCGAGGACTTTTGCTGGGTAGAGGAGCAGAGTAATGGGCCGGTAGTTCCTCAGTTCAGCTGGGTTGGTGGATGTTTTTTCAGGAGGGGCCTCACTTCAGCATGTTGCCAGACCTCTGGGAAGGAGGCTGCGGTGATGGAGGTATTTAGGTGCCTCTGATGGTGCTTTTTTTGTCTGTGTGGAGTTGGAAGTTGGGGTGTTTCATTACCACTGTCAGGTCGTAAGGGGATGTCGTGCAGCGGATGGTGTCTCTGTAGATGATTGCGATTCCACCTCTGTGCTTGTTGGTTTGGTCCCAGGTGTGTTACCTTGTAACCTTCGGGGATGGTAGTGGCAATGTCTGGTGCAGAGGTGGGGTTGAGCCAGGTTTCTGTGAGGAAGATGACGTTCAGGGTGAGGGAGGAGATCGTGTCCCAGACCTCGGTCGCGTGTTTAACTAGTGAATGTGCATTTAGCAGGATGCACTGGAGTTGTGTCATGGTGGTTTCAGTCGATGTGTTGGTGCATTGGTGCTGAAGGTGAGGAGGTAGTGTTGGCAGGAGAAAAGCCCTCTGGTGGTATGTTGGGATGAGCAGCAGCAATGGTTGTGGGTGCATCTGGGGTCCAGGGCTCGAAGGTCAGCGGCCGTGTATCTTCGTGGGGTGGAAGAGCCAGGGGCCCTGGCGCTGGAATAGTCCAGGTGCGGACGGGCGCAGATGGGCTTGCCTTTGGTGTACCTCCAGAGCGCTGTGCTGTGGCCTCTATTAAGTAGGTAGTGAGAGGAGAGAGGGCACTGGGAAGCAGTGTGCGGGGCTAGGCCAGAGGCAGGAAAATGGGCAGCAGGCAGGAATGGGAAAATGAATGACCAGAGAAAGAAAGGACGCACAATGCAGGAGAAAGTACTCAGAAAAATGGTGGGGGAGGAGGGGAAGGAGGGAGAAAGCAGCAAAAAAAAGAGACAAAAGGAGGAGCAAGCACTTGGACATATTTCTGTAAATATGGGCTCTCCTGCTCCCTCCTTCTCATGCAGTGAAGGGCAGAATTTGTATTTGTATTAATTCTATTAAATCTGGGCCCTAGAGCCTCAGTTATATGTTCTGGACATCTGCCAGGGAGGCAGAGGTACTGCTCCCTTATGGGGGCCTCCTCACACTGCTTGAGATCCCCGCCGCTGTGTCAGGCGTCTGTGTGCTGTAAAGGGTGCTTGCACCACAGCAGCTCCATTTTCAGCACTGAGTGCCGAGTGGGCACCATGATTATAGCTCCCGCTCAGCAAACCTTTTCGTTCAGAAGAAGCACATTCTGATAGCAAACGTTTGTTTTATCTGAATAAAAAATAAAAGCCTGACGTGCAGGAATTTTTTATTTTCTTTAACCTTTTTATTATTTTTAACCTTTATTAGGTTCATAGCATGTATATCCAGCCTCCTCAGGCAGTGAACCGATCGTAACTGACCACATTCAGATCTCCCTCAGAAGCTTGACACTGCCTGGAACGCTGTGACCTCAAAGTGATTGTCATCTCATTCCAGCCAAGTGATCTAGTGAAAACACATCTCCCTCCCTTATATTATCAGAATACAACAGCTAAAAATCAATATTAAAATAATAAGCTTCTAATGAAACAAATTACATCATGGAATTGTATGTACAAAAATAACATGAAACATATTTTATACTGTTAGAAATAGGCTCTTTGGTTGGCAGTCAGGTGACCCCCTATCCAGCAAGGACCCTCACTCTAGTCAGACACAATCCAAATGATCCTGTGCCCACCCTCTGGTTGCTTGGCACTGAGCAGTTAGGCGTAACATAGAAGGCAATGTGTAAAGTATTTGTGCAATAAATCATGCAATAACACAGAAGAACACCACAAAAATACACCACACAGTGTTTATAAAAATATATAATATTAATCTGGTAAGATGCAGGTCAAAACGATCAAGATGCAATACATATATGTTGAAATATCACTGTAAAAATGATATTAAGTGTCTTTTGTCTTTAAAAAGCAACAAATGTCTCTTGCAAGCACAAAGTACCTGGTCTGCGTTCAAATTCTCCGCAAGGGACCGCAGAGGAGGGAGATGCATGGAAAACGATGAGGTGTGCGTCGATTTTTCCGGCGCACACAGACCATGCGTCGTTGAGTTTTCATGCAGGGCAGGCCTTGCGTAGATTTCTGGCGCATAGGCTGGGATCCTTTTCGGGGTTTTTAGATGCCCCAGTGACGATGCGTTGAAATCCTGGGTGTGCAGGATGAAGTCACAGGGGCTGTGTCGATCCGGTTGGCGATGCGTGGAAATTTCTGCTGCACGGCAGCCGCTGCGTCGATTCCTCTCAGGAAGTTGGGCTGCGTCGTTCTGGCTTGGCTTCGTGTCAATCCAGTGGGCCTTGCGTCGAATTTCTGGTCGCAACGCTGGCGCTGCATCGATCATCTCCTTGCGAAGTCGGGCTACTTCGATCTGGTTCGGCGTGCGGTGATTTGCAGGCTGTGCATCGATTTTTGCCACACAAGGAGTTCTTTTGCAGGAATGAAGTCTTTTTGGTCCTGAGACTTCAGGGAACAGGAGACAAGCTCTACCCAAGCCCTTGGAGAGCACTTCTCAGCACAGCCAGAAAAAAGCAAGGCAGCAGGGCAACAGCAAGGCAGCAGTCCTTCTCAGAAATGCAGTCCAGGTGAGTCCTTTAGGCAGCCAGGCAGTTCTTCTTGGCAGGTATCAGGTTCTGGTTCAGGGTTTCTTCTCCAGGAAGTGGCTGATGAAGTAGAAGTGTCTACCTCAGAAGTGTCTGAGTTGGCAGGGTAAGAGACTGCTTAAATACCCAAATGTGCCTTTGAAGTGGGGGATACTTCAAAGAGGGCTCAGAAATGCACAAGGTCCCCTTTCAGGTCCATCCTGTCTGCCAGGGTCCCAGTATGGGGTGTGGCATTCCTTTGTGTGAGGGCAGGCTACTGTCCTTTGACATGTAAGTGTCATGCACTCAACCCTCCCAGTCCAGGAAGACCCATTCAAAATGCAGATGTGTGCAGGTGTGACTGAGCATCCTGAGTTTGAGGTTGTCTGAGTGAATGCACAAGGGAGCTGTCAACTAAACATAGCCAGACGTGGATTGGAAGGCACAGAACGATTTAAGAGTAGAGAAATGCTCACTTTCTAAAAGTAGCATTTCTAAAATAGTAATATAAAATCCAGCTTCACCATTAAGCAGGATTTTGTATCAGCATCCTGGTCATATTAAATATGACCTTACTACTCCTTTCAAATCAGGATCTACCACTCAAACAGAATATGAGGGTAGCCCTAATGCCATCCTATTAAAGGAGAAGGCCTCACAGTAGTGTAAAACGAATTTAAGAGTTTTACACTACCAGGACATATAGAACACATATGTTCATGTCCTGCCTTTTACCTACATAGCTCCCTGCCCTATGGGCTACCTAGGGCCTACCTTAGGTGTGACCTATATGTAGAGAAAGGGGAGTTTAAGGCTTGGCAATTACTTTTAAATGCCAAGTCGAAGTGGCAGTGAAACTGCACATATAGGCACTGCAGTGGCACATGGCACATGGTTAGGGGGCTACTTATGTGGGTGGCAAAACCAGTGCTGCAGCCTACTAGTAGCATGTAATTTACAGGCCCTGGGCACATGTAGTGCACTTGACTAGGGATTTACAAGTAAATTAAATAAGACAATTGGGTATGAGCCAATGTCAGGAGAGAGCATAGGCTCTTTAGCACTGATTAGCAGTGGTAAAGTGTGCAGAGTCCTAAAGCCAGCGCAAATGAGGTCAGAAAAAGAGAAGGAGGAAGGCAAAAAGTTTGGGGGTGACCCTGCAGAAAGGCCATTGCCAACATATACATACATTTACTTTTTGTATAACAATAGAAGGGTCCCTTATTTAATCAAATACCTCCCATTCATGACTTAATTAAGTCTGTAGTTTGTAACTTTCCCCATTACGTAGTCCATGTGCCAAGTAGGTTTATATCGCTCCCCTCTTTAACAAAAACTCTTTATCATCATTCAGATCCTCCAACCCATGGCTCTCTTTTATCATAGTTCCCGAGGCAACATCATTTAGTTTTGTTAATCTAGATGTACTCCAGACATCCCCTGAGTCTAAATTTGCGACATTCCTTTTAAGAGAAGTTATCACAAAAGGGGCCCCTGAATTGTTAACGCCCCTTTCTTATTATATTAGGCATTTTCACTAAAGCTCTGTCACCGACCTGAAACTTTGATTCATGTTCACAATTCTTAGCATCATAGTGAGTTTTATATTTATTTTCATGTTCTGTCCTACGCAGAACAAGCTCGTCATTTGGAAAGTCCACATTTCGTTCCCCACTTATTCGCCACAGAGGATTGAGTTTACAGTGTGATTTCCTGCCTTTAAGTGAAACAAATGTAGGTGTAGATATTACACTATTAGGAGTGACACGGTGTGCCCACCAGGTTTCTCTCAACATTTCTTTTAGGGATATCTTATTCAAGAGCGCACGCTATGCACAATTTATTATTATCGTATTCGTACTCTCTGCTAAACCATTGGCTTGAGGTGAATATTGGGCTGTCTTGAAATTAGTTATTGACAATTCTGTAAGAAATAGAATTTTCTATTTCTTGGGATACAAACTGTACCCCATTATCAGTTATAAGAGTTTTTGGAAAACCTTCCCTAGAAATGTTTTCTTTTAAAAATGTGATTACTATTTTAGTGTTTACTGTAGCCACACACTTCGTGAGCACCCACTTAGACAAATCGTCTACGAGCAGCATAATATATCATTCATCATTGGCTAGAAGATAAAATGGCTCTACTATAGCTAGTCCTAGCTTAGTCCACGGCTCCACTGGAACCTCAAGAGGTGACAGAGGAACTGTGTGAGTTTCCTTTGTTATATCATTATTCGCACAAAGCCAACAATCCTTTACAACCACATCAACCTCTTGATCCATTTTTAGCTACCAGTACCATTCATGCAAATGAGCTATGGTCAAATTTCTCCCTAAATGTCCTTTATGAGCCAATTTAATTAACTTCTGTCTCAAAACATCAGACGGCACCACCATTTCCCCCCTTAATACTTTCCCATCACTAATGCTAAGTTTGTCTTTTACACAAAGAAATCCTTCCATATTAGTTGGTATATCTTTCTTGTTTGGCCACCCATTTACAATGAGTTCCTTAATGTAGATAACTCTAAGTTGTTTGAAATAGCATTATTCCACTCACTTTCCTCCAGGGCTGATTCACATACCCAATCTACAGCTACTTCTTCACACACATCTACACTCTGGTTGATCGGCAATCTAGAGAGACAATCTGCAATTGCATTCCCTGCTCCAGGTATATACTCAACTGTAAAATTATAACTGGTCAATCCATCTGACCACCTCCTGATCCTAGGGGATACATTCTCCATCTCCTTACATAAGAACATACAAGTAAATGGGTCGATGATCTGATCTGACCACAAATGTTATTTCCCATAAAATAACTTAAAGTGGATATTTGCCCAATATACAGCTAAGGCCTACTGTTTAATAACTGAATAACGCTCTTCAGCACCTTTTATCAAGCGAGAAGCAAAAGCTATCACCTTCATTTCACCATTCACCATTTGGGCGACAACTGCACCCAAACCCCTCAGACTGGCATCGGTCAGTAAAATTGTGTTCCTGTGAGCATCAAAATGTCCCAAAATTGGTAATTTTCCAATGCTGCATTTAATCATTTTGAAAGACTGATCACATTCTTCAGTCCATTTGAACTGGGCTCCCTTCTTTAGCAGCAACCTTAATGGTTGAGAAACACTAGCAAATTTTGGGATACATTTTGAACAAAATTGTGCCAAACCAAGAAATTATCGTACTTGGTCTATGTTTTCTGGTTTGGGAGCTTCCACAATACTGTTTGCCAACTCAATTTTAGGGTTGTTTACCTTCACCTGAGATAGTATGCCCAAGATAAGTTATAGTGGATACTCCGAACTTACACTTTTCTTTTTTTCATCACCAAGACTGTATTCTATAATCGCTCCAGCACCTTCCACAATATTTCATCATGTTCACGTTGGTTTCGCCCATAGAACAAAATATCATCATTCTAACACTTTCTTCATGACCCTCTGAAAGCATGCCGCTTCAAAAGCCAGTCCAAAAGACATCTAATGAATCTAAATGCTCCCAAAGGGATTACAAATGATGTTAATGGCCTAGAACCAGGATGGAGCATAACCTGGTGGTAAGCAGAGGACATCTTTGATTAAAGCCAGAGTTTCTGAAATATTCGGTAATGGTTGACGATCAACCCAGATGTGTTTATTTAATCCTCTCAAGTCAACACACATACAAATGTCTTTACCCCCATCATTTGGTGCTAGAACTATGGGGGGCAACCACTCTGAGCACTCAATTTCTTCAATTACTCCTCTTTCTATTAAAATTTTAAAATTCTTGTTTGAGTGGTGCTAACATCATATGAGAACTATTCTATGTTCAAAATTCATTAGTGACCCTAAATCATCTCCAAATACTTTAGGAAACCCAGAAACTATCTAATCTAAGAATCCACCATTCGCCGTTATTAACACTTTCTGCTTGGAATTTGGATTTAATATTATACCCATGTCCCTTTGATGTCTCCAACCTAAAAGGTTATCACTCCTTTTCGCTACATACACTTTCGCAGTTGTTTTACGCTAATCAAATGAAATTCTCATCACCTAATAACCCAAAACATCTATTTTCTTGCCTCCGTACCCAACAGGATTTATGGTGGTAGTAATTCAATTTCTCCATTCTCCATTGAGTTCCAATTCTTGTCACCAATCATCGTGTATGGTGATCCCAAATCGACAAGTACAACAATTTATTTTCCTCCCATCACAATTTCACATTCCCGCATTTCTATTGGTTCTACATCCACACATCTATCATCATTTGTACTGAAAATAAATGTTTCTTCAAATTTTTCTTTACCTTCAATACAACTCACCGCCTATTGCTTATCCCATATACACACCCTGGCATAGTGCCCTTTCTTACCACATCTCTTGCAGACTGCTAACCTTGCGAAACATCCAGGATTTTTGGAAAGATGTCCTTCGCTCCCACATCTAGAACCTCTCCCACCTCCACTTTCTGTTGATATTAGAGTATCATTTTGAGAACATTTCCTCTCAAACTTTTTATTTCCCTCCTTGCTCTTCATTCTCTCATGTTTGTCTACTTCCTTCTCTGCATTTCTACCAACTCCACTTACTTCATTCACTGACTGATCATACATTTCACGCACCCACATACTAGTATTCTCCATACGTTCAACTATAGCTATTGTCTCTTTCAAAGTGGGATTTTTTGGTAATAGCTTTTCTTGTACTTTTACATTGTTCGTGCATCTGGCAACTTGGTCTCTGACAAGAGAATCAGTCAGCTATTCAAATTTGCATGTTTGAGCTAATGGTTTCAAGGCTGCAACATATGTGCCAATGATTTCCTCCAAACTCTCATACACTTTTCTCCTGTCTATTCCTAAATTACGGAGTAATATACCTTGTTTACAAACTGATAGAAATGTTTCTCCCCCAATCGCAAGTAAGTATGAATCAAATATCTGCTTCCATATTTTCCACGGCAAAATAGGATTGCCCTTATCTGAAAGGAAATGGAGGTTCAGAAATTGTAGCGCCTGCCATAATGTCTGAATTTTGAATTGGTAGTAACGCTAAAAGTACTTTGGGTTAACAACCTACTTCTCCGTTGTTCAAAAGGACTACAGTGTGCTGATCACTGAAATGTAGACCAGCAAAAAACTGGTATAAACATATACAGAAAAAAATTAAATTCTGCCTCATAAATTGTCAGCAATTAATTAATATCAACGGTGTTCAAATCCAAATCACTGATTAAACACAAAGGTGTACAGATCACCGAATGTTGCTGAGTGATCCATGTGTCAATAAATAATTAAATATCAATGGTGTGCAGATCACTGCTTGTTGCAGAGTGGCCAGTGTGAGAAGGATTTATCAAAAATGAGTGTGGGCATTTACGATCAAGTTTTCCCTTGTATGTAAGAAGAAATGTTGCTGCAACAAAACTGCTTGCTCTCCAGTACTCACGTTTCCCAACTTTATCTTATCACGCTGGATGGAACGTCACATGCTCATGACATCATCATTTTGCTCGCAGACAGCAACGAGAGCCCACCACTCTCCTGACTCAGTGCCTTCAACCAGTCGCACACGAGCCAAGGTTCCACTCACACCTCGGCTCAGTTCACTGCCTTCAACCGGTCGCAAAATGTGCCACAGTTCTGCCCACATCTCGGATCAGCAAAAACATACACATCTGTTCCACTCTCTCTTGGCAGCTCCCCTCTCACCTCGGTGTCCACAATATCTCTTCAGAAGACGCTTAATGTGGGTCGCGTGGGTTCCGATTAATCTAGGAGGTTGGTAACAGTTTCTCCCTCATCGCCAGTGTTAAGAATATGCTTTACACTTCAGAAGTTCTTCAGAAACCTTTATTAGGTTTGTAGCACGTAACTGACGACCTTAAAATCTCCCCCAGAAACTTGACACTGCCTGGAATGCTGTGACCCCAAAGTGATTTTCACCACATTCCAGCCAAGTGATCTAGTGCAAACCCCAACATTTACACTCTCGATATCTTGTCACAACTAATTACATTTCTTGCCTTCATCATTTTTAACACTGGCTTGTTAGCACTTCACAACTGATGTTCATGCACTGCATTGTTACTGTTCGCAGCCTTTTTAAGTGCCTCCCTCTAAATCAGTAATTGAATAAACACCATAGTTACCCCTAAGTAAGGTGTTCAAATCGTTTTCTTGTGAATTACTGTGTTAGACCATTGCCCTTGGGATCTAGGCGCCGTCCTCCTTTTATGGTATGCCCCAAAGCCTTCATTCCTTCCATGCCATGTGTGTCTAAACCCCTGGAAGAGTGATGACAACAGCTCTTAACCGTGTAGGGTCTGCCCTGTATCACGTGAGATATGTTCGCTGGTCGGTTGGGTTAGGTATGTTAAACTCAGGTCGTTCTGCCAACATTTCCTCCTTCCTGAACTGCTCACATAGTCACATATTCATCTGCTCTATAGGACATATTCCCCAGGTACCACCCGTCATGTCCAGAAGTCAATATAACATTGTTTAGTGGTCTGCTATCATGGACATCGGTTGGCTCTGGGTTAAATAACATCCTGTTATTCAAAATAAAGTTATCTCCTAGCAACTAGAGGAATAAAGGCGGAAGAATGTTATTCCTGAGCCAGAGGAATTGTTTAGGTTGTTTCCAGTCTTTTGTAATCATGGTGATGTATGTGTCTGTTTTCAGATTCAGAACCTAGAACAGCACCAAAAGGCACACAATAGAACTGGGTATGGAAACCCCGTACAAATGACTTTTATGTCATCATGTCTAACACACCCGGAATTAAACATTTTCCTAAAAACAAAACACCTAAACACATAAAAAATTCAGAACAGTCCATCTCTTGATATAGAATATTGTTGGTTCAAAAGTGAACTACTGCAATATTTACAATTATTTACTTTCTCTGAATATGCTTTTGACTTATTTCATAGGATTCCCATTTCTCAATGCAGACATGTGTTTGAGAAAAGAAGAGCCTGTTTCCATATTGATTGATGATTATGGTGCAGAAATAAGAGAGAACAGCACTGACCATACCTCAGGTAAGTTACCAACATTTCTCTGTGACAGCGCTGGGATTTAGCGTAACCCCTTTCCAGAAGCTGTCAGGCAGGCCGTAAGTTGACATTTCTGAATTTGGATATTGAGTTATTCCTTCTCTGCTCACATAAATTCTAAAAATGCCCTTGACTCACCTCCTCACATTGATTGGACTTCACAGTGCATGCACCGGTTGTATCATGTTCATTGCATGTAACTCTTGGGAGTCCGAGTCTCTGTAGTACCTCTTTCTGTACTAAGAATGAGAAGACGCCTCCGTGTTTGCTTCTGAGCCTTTCCTCTGTCGTCACTGCTGGACCTTATGCGCTAAAGCAGAGGCTCATCTACAGACCCAGCTGGAACGTACACCCAGAACTTCCTGACCTGAGCGCCCTCCTGGATCTTCTGTCCAAAGAATGAAAGGATGACTCCATGTTTGCTCCTGACCCTACTGTCCTGAAATGGATAATACTTTGTAGTCGCTTTTGGCTCCTCTGTCCTAAGTGGCGGATGAAGAGTCTTTAGTCCGTTAAGATGTTCTCCTCTAAGGAGGAGAATAATTTATAGTCTCTCATGTGCCTTTCTTTCCTAAGAAGAAAAAAACATTTGTATCCCTCATGGGCTGCTTGTACCTAGAAGGAGGAGAACGATCTCCAGTCCCTCTTGGCATCCTGCCCAAAGTGAGAGGAAGAAGTTACATTCCCTCCAGGTCTTCCATCATGGCAATGAGAGAAGGCATCTGTAAGATCTGTAATCCTGAGCCTTCTGCCCTAAGAAGAAAGGAGGATCTATAGCCCCTTTTGGTCCTTTGGTCCTAAGAAAAAGAAAAGTAATCTGCCGCCTCTTAGGCCTTCTGTCCTAAGGTGGAGAATATTCTGTTGTCCGCCCTCAACCGTTTGCCCTGAGAATGAGAAGAATCTATTGTCGCTTTAAGGACTTAGGGCCAGATTTAAGGAAAGTGGTGCTGCACCCAGTGCTGCTCAAATGAGATATAGGCCCTCATTCTGACCTTGGCGGGCGGCGGAGGCCGCCCGCCAAAGTCCCGCCGTCAGATTACCGTTCCGCGGTCGAAAGACCGCGGCGGTCATTCTGACTTTCCCGCTGGGCTGGCGGGCGGTCGCCTTCAGACCGCCCGCCAGCCCAGCGGGAAAGAGGCTTCCACGATGAAGCCGGCTCGGAATCGAGCCGGCGGAGTGGAAGCTGTGCGACGGGTGCAGTTGCACCCGTCGCGTATTTCACTGTCTGCACAGCAGACAGTGAAATACATGTAGGGGCCCTCTTACGGGGGCCCCTGCAATGCCCATGCCAGTGGCATGGGCACTGCAGGGGCCCCCAGGGGCCCCGCGACCCCCCCTACCGCCATCCGGATCCCGGCGGTCCGACCGCCGGGATCTGGATGGCGGTAGGGGGGGTCGGAATCCCCGCGGCGGTGCAGCAAGCTGCGCCGCCGTGGAGGATTCAATGGGGCGGCGGTACACTGGCGGGAGCCCGCCAGTGGTGCCGGTCCGACCGCGGCTTTACCGCCGCGGTCGGAATCCCCATTGGAGCACCGCCGGCCTGTCGGCGGTGCTCCCGCGGTCCTCCGCCCTGGCGGTCAAAGACCGCCAGGGTCAGAATGACCACCATAGTGTGCACAGAGTCCAGGGTCCCCAGAGGCTTAACAGATGCTAAAGTAGATAACGCGAATGCTCATTTTTGTGGTAGTCTGGTCGAGCAGTTAAGCTCATCGACGGGTAGTGCACAGCATTTGTTGTACACACGCAGACAGTAGAAGAAGCACACACTCAATGACTTAACTCCAAACCTATGTTTTTTAATATAGCAAAAATACATTTTCTTAATTTATTTTTAGAACCGCAAGATTCAAGTTGCAGTTAAGTAATTCAATAGATTCATATTTCACACGTGTCAAAAGTACTTTGTTTGAAATCGATAAGTTATACAGTTTTTGAATTATTGGCAATAATCTGTTTTAAAAATGGACAGTGCAATTTTCAGAAAAAGTTCCTGGGGGGAAGAAATGTTAGTTTGATTTGCAGGTAAGTACAACACTTACAGTTTCAGTCTCCTGGTTTTAGGAAGTCCACTGGTTGGGGTTCAAGTTAACTCCAAACACCTACCACCAGCACATGGGGCCCGCCAGGTGCAAAGGTCAAAGATGAGTAAATTTAATGTGGGGTCAAATGGAGACAGGAGGTACTGGGAATCAGGTCTTCCTGCAGGTAAGTACCCGCAACTCGGAGCTCAGACCAGGGGGATTAGAGGAGCACTGGAGAGGCCACAAGTAGGCACCAAACATACACCCTCAGTGGCACAGGGGCGGCCGGGTGAAGGATTCCAACAGGACAACGGGCTTCCAATGCTGGTCTATGAGAGGACCCCGGGGGTCACTCAGAGGCTGCAGTGGAGGTCCAGGGTGGTGTCTCGGGAACACCACTGGTTGGACAGGGAGGAGGGCCGCCAGCTGAAAGTGGCTGCACCGGGTGTCTGTTTCTCCAAGGCCTGGGCCTGCGGGTGCAGTGGGTCCCTTGGCGTTGGATATCTTCTTCCGAAGCTTTTGCATCAGGGGGGTCCTCAGGATTCCCTCTGTAGGCGTTGCCGTGCAGGGGTGGAGAGGTCCACCCAGGGTGGGCACTTGCTTGGAATCGCCTGGAGATCCTCTAGCTGGTTGGACCACCTGGACACGGACCGTGGGCGCCGGGTGCAGAGTGGTTAGGACTCACTCATTTGAAGTGAGATGGGGGTCCTTAGTTGTTGGTTTCTTCTTGGACAGGGCTGCTGTCCACAGGAGTCCTTGGTCCTTTTGGGTGCAGGGCAGTCCTCTGGAGCTTGGCAGAGGTCGCTGGTCCCGCTGGATTCTTCGCTGTTCTTTTGCAGGTTCTTTGAAAAAGGAGACAGGCCGGTTAGGGCTGGGGCCAAATCAGTTGTCGTCTTCCTAATTCTCTGCTGGGGGTTTCAGCTTAGCAGTCCTTCTTCTTCTTGTTATGTCGCCAGGAATCTAGTGAGCTGGGTTCAGGGAGGCCCTTAAATCCTAGATTTAGGGGCGTTCTAGGGGTCAGAGGGCAGTAGTCAATGGCTACTGTCCCTGAGGGTGGCTACACCCTCCTTGTGCCCACTCCCTTTGGGAAGGGGGCCACAAACCTAATCCTATTGGTCCCTGTCCTCCAAACCAAGATGAAGGATTCTGCAGGGAGTGGGTCACCTCAGCTCTCGACACCTTAGGGGTGGTCCGGGCTGGGGTGGTCACTCCTCCCTGGATTCCCTAATTTTCCAGCTGGACTTGCCGCCAAAAGTGGGGCTTTGTCCGGGGGCGGGCAGCTCCACTAGCTAAAGAGCCCTGGAGCACTGTAATCAGACTCTTTAGCCTCTGAGGCTCTCTGCCAGGTGTTACAGTTCCTGTAGGGGGGAGGCGTGAAGAACCTCTACCTAGGACAGGTTTTGTTTCTGACCACAAAGAGCAGAAAGGCTCTCACCCCATGTGGTCAGAAACTTGTCTGAAAGTGGCAGGCTGGCACAGACCATACAGTCCTACACGGGCAGTTTAGCTAACATACAGGGGGCATCTCTAAGATGCCCTCTGTGTACATTTGTCAGTAAATTTCACACTGGCATCAGTGTGGATTTATTGTGCTGAGAAGTTTGAAACCAAACTTCCCAGTATTCAGTGAACTCCCAGACCATATACTCAATATGGCCACACTGCACTTACAATGTCTAATAATGGACTTAGACACTGAAGGGGCATATTGCTCATGCAGCTATGCCCTCACCTGTGGTATAATGCACCCTGCCTTAGGGCTGTACGACCTGCTAGAGTGGTGACGTATCTATGCCTTAGGCAGTGGTTTATGGGCATGTCAACTTTGTCTTTTTCTCCCCATCAGCACACACAAGGTGCAAGGCAGTGTACGTGTGCTTGGTGAGGGGTCTCCTAGGGTGGCATAATACATGCTGCAGCCCTTGGGGACCTTCCCTGACCACAGGGCCCTTGGTACCATGGGTACCTTTTAAAAGGGACTTAACTGTGTGCCAGGGTTGTGCCAGTTATGGAAACAAAGGTACAGTTTTTGGAAAAGAACACTGGTGCAGAGCCTTGGTTAGCAGGATCCAAGCACACTTTCAATGAAAGTTGGCATCAACACTAGGTAAAAAGTGGAGGGGTAACCATGCCAACAGTGGCACTTTCCTACAGCCACCATGATACGGCGCACCATGGTGGTAGTTAGGGAACTAGCGTCAACATTTTTGATGCTAGTTCAGAGCTTTACAGGATTAGCATCAACACTTTTGACGGTGATGCTGCAAAGCCCATTGAGGCCCATTGTGAACAATGGGGAGCCTCCTTTCTACACCTGCTGTAAGCTGGTGTTAAAAGAGCCGAAAAAATGATGCAAAGAAATCTCTTATATTACTTGCATCATTTTTTCGCCCCTCCCAATAGGGGAACGCCCCCTTTGTATACATTATACCTGGCACAGGCATAATATTGTGCAACGGGTTACAAAGGGGGAAATATGGCGCGGGGAAAAACCATCTTAAGCGTCAAACAATTGACGCTAAGGCTGCGCTAAAGTGGCGCTGGGCCCTCCTAAATCAGGGCCTTATTTCCTAAGAAGTCGAAAAATAATCTGTAGCCCCTCCTGGGCTTTCTCCCCGAAGGAAAAGCATTCATTACTTTCTAGTGACTCATGAGCCACCTGCCCTAGGGCGTAGAATAACCTATAGTTCATTCTGACCCGTGCGTTCAAAGCCTTCGGTCTCAGAAGACCCTTCTGGGCTTCTGTTCTATTAAAAATAAGGAAAATCTATAGCTACCTTCACCGTTCCTTCCTGAGGACTAGAGGGTCCTCCTTTCTGGGCATCCAAAGAAGTCTCTCTTCTCCTTTTTTGCCTTTGCTTCAGACAAAGGGGACTCTGCAGCCATCCTTGTTATGAAGAAGACATTTCTTCGAGTGTGGATCTTTATGTCCATCTCTGCTGCTCCATCTTCACATAACTGTCTCCCTCTCAGCCACCAACATTCTACAGTGAGCTCCTGCCAACTGCTCTCGAGCACTGGAATGTACTAGCTCTACCAGGAAAGGGGGAGTTGGAACATACTACTATTATACACACCAATCATGCTCTTAATAAATGAAATCTGAAATATGTAAACCAAACAGATTTCTATTGATTGATAAAACATGTTCTATCGATATACTACAGCACATCTTCCCACCCAAAAACAACCAAATTATAAGGGTATGGCTTTATGTTGGAATACCCAAATAGGAAGAAAAATAAAAAGGAAATGTGAATCCAATATACCGACATTAGTAATTCTTCTCTCTGAGGAGAACCGACTACAACAAGCTATCTTCAAGGTTATCTAGCCAAAATGAGGAAAGGATAATCGCCCAAAAGACTTTATACAACATTGCATTTTTGTCAAGATTTAATGATTTATTCTGATGCACAAAAGGATTATGGCCCTCATTACGAGGCTGCTGGTGCCAGAATACTGCCAGTGCTGGTGGTATTTCTGGCTCCCTAATACGACTTTTCCACTGGGCCAGCAGACGGTAACAGTGTTACCGTCTGCTGGCCCAGCGGAAAAGTCACATCAACATTGCTGCCGGCTCGTAATTGAGCCGGCAGCAATGATGATGTGCAGTGGGTGCAGTAGCAACCGTCATGCATTTCCCTGCCCGAAATTCGGGCAGTGAAATGCACGACAGGGCTATGCCTGGGGGCCCCAAGTCCCCCTTACCGCCAGCCTTTCTATGGCGGTGTTTACCGCCGTGGCCAGGCTGGCGGTTGGGGACTCATAATCCCCAGGGCAGCGGTGCTTGCTGGCGGTATAATGGAGGGGCCGGCGGTATGGCCGTAGCTATTGGTCCACAGTCATAATAGCTGGCGCAACACCGCCAGCCTGTTGGCAGTGTTACTGCCAGCTTACCGCCGGTCGCAAGGGTCATGATGAGGCCGTAATTGTTGAAATCGTAGTCTTTATGCCAAACAGGAGCCTAGGATTGATTTCCACTTGTTCTTTTAAGATAGTAACCTCCAACATTTTTATCTGACATGTCCTTTCTTCTCCAACAGGCTTCATGGGTGTTTTTTCCATTGAGGCTAGACGGTGGCTCATGTTTGCAATCCTGTCCACACTCCAACATTGACCGTTGTCCAAGACACCCGCGTTGTGTTTGGCCTTAGCAACACGTGCAGGTCCATATATTTCATACCTTCATACTTGTTCCCATCTTTCCCTTAGGATTTTTAACAAATACCCAATCTCCCACTTTGCACGATTGCTTCTTTTGCGCCACGTTTGAAGCCATACTACTTGTGGTATTTGTCTTGGTTTAAGGATATTTTGTCTTTAGGACAGGGGACGGCATGCACAATCTTGTCCCCTTCTAACCAAGTGGGAAAGAACTTTGTGCTGGGTTTTCTGCCTTCCGTTGTTATCAAGGGATTTGAGTCCACTTCCACTTGAACTCTGATTCAGATTTAATCCAAGTCACCAGCTAGTGAAGGAATGGCCAAGTTCTGTGAGTCCGCGCGCCGAGGAGGTGCGCGGCTGAACAACTGTATTAATTACATGTAAATACGGCTAATTTTAGCCCCGCAGTGGTGATAAATGAAAACCCTACTGCTGGTTCCGCTCTCAGTGCTCAACTACTGATTCAAAATGTAAAATGTCTTCATGCCTCCGAAATAGTTGCGAGATGGTGAAAATTCTTAGTTTCTTCCCCCCGACCATATGTTGTGTCGACGCAAACTTGTATTTCTTTCTTTTTGTGGCAGGCTATGAGGTGGTGTCGTTCCGTGTAAAGAAGGAGGATGAGTTCTACCTCCCGGACCATAAGGACCGAAGAAGAATGAAGAGGACGGGGAGCCCCTCTGGTGAGTAAACACTACTGAGCGCTCACCTGAGAGGCGCTCCACCTGCGCTGTAGACTCGGGCCCTACATTCTCACATGTACTTCTGCCTCTAACGCGCCTTCCACGCAGCAGTGTCCTGTGCTTTAATGCTTTAATGTTGGTGTTTGATGCGCCCCCTCTTTGCGAGGACCCCACTGAAGGAAAGTGAGTCCGAGGCAGAGGAAACACAGGATACTTGTTTATTGCTGGTAAGTAACAATATAATAAAGCTCAGCCATAAGACGGAGCCACCAACTACCGCTCTGGCTGCTCTCCACTCTGTCCTCACCATTCCACAGCCACGTCAGGGTGGACATCACCCTTGAATGCAGAGGATCAGAATACCACACACACTTGTAGGAAAAGGTTTATCGATGAACTCCAGGAATGGGAGCCAGATGATAATGGACTCAGAAATGGTTACGTAATTCAATAAACAGCAGACAGAATGTTTAACAAAATATGAACCAGAGAGAGTCGAACTCTTTCAATACAGAACAAGCCTGTTATTAGTGAACAAAATAACAGTTTTCGTCTTAGACCTCCATGTTGCACCAGACAAGGATCTAGCGGTTGGAAACCTTTGTGTGATTCTGCAGAAACATGTTAAAGTGCAGAGCACAGAATGCCTGATTTAGATTTTGGTGGAATGAATGTGCACTATCACAGTAGCGGAGTACTTTACTCCCGCCATGGCCAGGGTACTCCGCCCGCCTAATCTAGAGCTGTCCACAGCCCAGCGGACTCTTGCATTTCCAGGAGCTCCCATCATGGCGGTTTCTGGAAATGCACTGAAAGTTTGACAGATGTCACCGTCAACATTGTGGAGCCAAATGTGAAACATTTTTTTACTTTCAATTATTTTTATGTTCAAACACAAAATCACATAGCAGAATTTGCTTTTTGAAAGAAAAAAGGATGATCACCCGCCTTATCATTGTAGTTTCCTCCCATTGTGTGGGGGTTATTTTGCAGTTTTCACGGCCCCTTACTACCAGGTTTTACCTGGCTGTGACGGACAGTGCAAACTTGCCAGTTGTCAATCCACTCTTAATAGGGCGGGCAGACAAATGTCAAAACCTCCAAAGGTCCTTACTCTCTCCGAGGTAAGGACCTTGTATGTCAGCTGCGCAGATGGAGTAGTCTCTGCCTTCAACATCCTTTGCAACTCTCTGCCAAAACCCATAATCGGACCCAGATTCTGACCTGAAACGTCATAGACCAATGATATGTAGAATGGATGTTTCCATTTCAGATCATGTTTATTTATAGAGAGCTTTGGAGAGAAACTTGTAGTGTTACTCAGACTCCAAGGTCTTGGTCCATTCATCCTTCTGATCTGGTGACCCTGACAGCCCTTTGCCCATAATATCTTTAGTATGAGCAAGGGTGAATGACAGTGAAATGTAGGTTGGAGCCAGTCACTGCAATGTCTGTATTTTCCTCTGAAAACACCTGTGAGAAAGTAACCTCTTTCTAGCATGGTTACCCCGATTTTTGGCCTGTTTGTCAGTGTGTTTTAACTGTGTCACTGGGATCCTGCTAGCCAGGACCTCAGTGCTTATGGTTTGTGGCCTACTTGTCAGTATGTTTCACTGTTTTGTCAGTATGCTTGACTGTGTCACTGGGATCCTGCCAACCATGACTACAGTGGTCATGCTCTCTCTGTTCCCAAATGTGTCACTACATACTGGTAACCCAGTATTTTATCATAAATTGGCATACTGGTGCCCCCTTATAAGTCCCTAGTATATGGTACCTAGGTACCCAGGGCATTGGGGCTCCGGGGATCCCTATAGGCTGCAGCATTAATTTTGCCACCCATAGAGAGCCCATGCAAAGGCTTCTACAGGACTGCCATTGCAGCCTGTGTGAAATGGTGCATGCACCATTTCACAGCCATTTTCACTGTGCCAGGTCATTTATAAGTCACCTATATGTCAGGCCTTCCATCCCTGAAGGCTGGGTTCAAAGTACCTCTGTGTGAGGGCACCGCTGCACTAGCAGAGGTGCCCCCACGTTGTCCAGGACCATTTTCCCGGACTTCGTGAGTGCGGGGACGCCATTTTATGCGTGCACTGGATATAGGTCAATACCTATGTCCAGTTTCACATTGGTAAGTCTGAATATGGCCTTGTAAGGTGTCTAACATTCGGGAAATGTACCCCAATACTGGTGTTGCAATCCCATGCACTCTGGGGGCTCCACAGTAGACCGTCAGTAGTGCCAAACCAGCCTTCTGAGATTTTCCAGGCAGCCCCAGCTGCTGCCACCTCACAGACAGGTTTCTGCCCTCCTCTTGCTCAAGCAGCTCGAGAAGCTCAAGCAGCTTGTGCCCAGGAAGGCAGAACAAAGGATGTACATCCACCCTTTGGAAATAGGTATTACAGGCATGAGCAGGGTAGCCTCCCAGAGCCTCTGGAAATGCTTTGAAGGGCACAAATGGTGCCCTCCTTGCATAATCCAGTCTACACCTGTAGGAAAGTGGCTCTGTATATACTATTTCAAAGTAAGAAATAGTGTGCACAGAGTCCACCTACCCTTAGAGGTAAGATAGTAGCAAAAGTAGATAATTCTAATGCTCTATTTTGTGGTAGTGTGGTCGAGCAGTAGGCTTATCAGAGGGTATGTAGGAGGCTGGACTGGCTTGCAGTGAGTACCAAGGGGTACTTACACCTTGCACCAGGCCCAGGTATCCCTTATTAGTGTAGAGGGGTGTCTAGCAGCTTAGGCTGATAGAAAAGGTAGCTTAGCAGAGCAGCTTAGGCTGAACTAGGAGACGAGTGAAGCTCCTACAGTACCACTAGTGTCATATGCACAATATCATAAGAAAACACAATACACAGATATACTAAAAATTTAGGTACTTTATTTTTATGACAATATGCCAAAGTATCTCAGTGAGTACCCTCAGTATGAGGATAGCAAATATACACAAGATATATGTACACAATACCAAAATATGCAGTAATAGCAATAGAAAACAGTGCAAACAATGTATAGTCACAATAGAATGCAAAGGGGTCACATAGGGATAGGGGCAACACAAACCATATACTCTAGAAGTGGAAGCGAACCACAAATGGACCCCAACCCTATGTGACCTTGTAGAGGGTCGCTGGGACTGTAAGGAAACAGTGAGGGTTAGAAAAATAGCCCACCCCAAGACCCTGAAAAGTGGGTGAAAAGTGCACCTAAGTTCCCCAAAGAGCACAGAAGTCGTGATAGGGGAATTCTGCAGGACAGACCAACACCAGCAATGCAACAACAATGGATTTCCAGACGAGAGTACCTGTGTAACAAGGGGACCAAGTCCAAAAGTCACGATCAAGTCGGGAGTGGGCAGATGCCCAGGAAATGCCAGCTGTGGGTGCAAAGAAGCTGCCACCGGATGGTAGAAGCTGAGGATTCTGCAAGAACGACAAGGGCTAGAAACTTCCCCTTTGGAGGATGGATGTCCCACGTCGCGAAGAGTCGTGCAGAAGTGTTTTCCCGCAGAAAGACCGCAAACAAGCCTTGCTAGCTGCAAGGGTCGCGGTTAGGGTTTTTGGATGCTGCTGTGGCCCAGGATGGACCAGGATGTCATTAATTGCGTGAGGAGACAGAGGGGGCACCCAGCAAGAAGCAAGCAGCACCCGGAGAAGTGCCGGAACAGGCACTACGAAGTGGAGTGAAACAGTGCTCACCCGAAGTTGCACAAGAGAGTCCCACACCGCCGGAGGACAACTCAGGAGGTCGTGCAATGCAGGTTAGAGTGCCGTGGGCCCAGGCTTGGCTGTGCACAAAGGAAATCCTGGAAAAGTGCACAGGAGCCGGAGTAGCTGCAAAACACGCGGTTCTCAGCAATGCAGTCTGGCTTGGGGAGGCAAGGACTTACCTCCACCAAACTTGGACTGAAGAGTCACTGGACTGTGGGAGTCACTTGGACAGAGTTGCTGAGTTCAAGGGACCTCGCTCGTCATGCTGATGCAGTTCTTTGGTGCCTGCGGTTGCAGGGGGAAGATTTTGTCGACCCACGGGAGATTTCTTCGGAGCTTCTAGTGCAGAGAGGAGGCAGACTACCCTCACAGCATGCACCACCAGGAAAACAGTTGAGAAGGCGGCAGGATCAGCGTTACAAGGTCGCAGTAGTCGTCTTTGCTACTTTGTTGCAGTTTTGCAGGCTTCCAGCGCGGTCAGCAGTCGATACCTTGGCAGAAGGTGTAGAGAGAGATGCAGAGGAACTCTGATGAGCTCTTGCATTCGTTATCTAAGGAATTCCCCAAAGCAGAGACCCTAAATAGCCAGAAAAGAGGGTTTGGCTACCTAGGAGAGAGGATAGGCTAGCAACACCTGAAGGAGCCTATCAGAAGGAGTCTCTGACGTCACCTGCTGGCACTGGCCACTCAGAGCAGTCCAGTGTGCCAGCAGCACCTCTGTTTCCAAGATGGCAGAGGTCTGGAGCACACTGGAGGAGCTCTGGGCACCTCCCAGGGGAGGTGCAGGTCAGGGGAGTGGTCACTCCCCTTTCCTTTGTCCAGTTTCGCGCCAGAGCAGGGCTGAGGGATCCCTGAACCGGTGCAGACTGGCTTCTGCAGAGATGGGCACCATCTGTGCCCATGAAACCATTTCCAGAGGCTGGGGGAGGCTACTCCTCCCCTGCCTTCACACCATTTTCCAAAGGGAGAGGGTGTAACACCCTCTCTCAGAGGAAGTCCTTTGTTCTGCCATCCTGGGACAAGCCTGGCTTGACCCCAGGAGGGCAGAAACCTGTCTGAGGGGTTGGCAGCAGCAGCAGCTGCAGTGAAACCCCAGGAAAGGCAGTTTGGCAGTACCAGGGTCTGTGCTACAGACCACTGGGATCATTGAATTGTGCCAACAATGCCAGGATGGCATAGAGGGGGCAATTCCATGATCTTAGACATGTTACATGGCCATATTCGGAGTTACCATTGTGAAGCTACATATAGGTATTGACCTATATGTAGTGCACGCGTGTAATGGTGTCCCCGCACTCACAAAGTTCAGGGAATTGGCCCTGAACAATGTGGGGGCACCTTGGCTAGTGCCAGGGTGCCCTCACACTAAGTAACTTTGCACCTAACCTTTACCAGGTAAAGGTTAGACATATAGGTGACTTATAAGTTACTTAAGTGCAGTGTAAAATGGCTGTGAAATAACGTGGACGTTATTTCACTCAGACTGCAGTGGCAGGCCTGTGTAAGAATTGTCAGAGCTCCCTATGGGTGGCAAAAGAAATGCTGCAGCCCATAGGGATCTCCTGGAACCCCAATACCCTGGGTACCTCAGTACCATATACTAGGGGATTATAAGGGTGTTCCAGTAAGCCAATGTAAATTGTAAAATTGGTCACTAGCCTGTTAGTGACAATTTGAATGAAATGAGAGAGCATAACCACTGAGGTTCTGGTTAGCAGAGCCTCAGTGAGACAGTTAGGCACTACACAGGGAACACATACATATAGGCCACAAACTTATGAGCACTGGGGTCCTGACTAGCAGGGTCCCAGTGACACATAACAAACATACTGAAAACATAGGGTTTTCACTATGAGCACTGGGCCCTAGCTAGCAGGATCCCAGTGAGACAGTGAAAACACCCTGACATACACTCACAAACAGGCCAAAAGTGGGGGTAACAAGGCTAGAAAGAGGCTACTTTCTCACACAACCCCCCCCCCCCAAACGAAGGACAATAAGGCTAACCTTGGCCAGTTGAGACTTTATTGTCTAAGTGGTGATAAGTAGAGAGTAGCTCTGCAATAGACTGGTTACTCCCTTTATCATCCACTATATGGTTACTTCCCTGTGGGGATGTAAACCACCCTGTTTGAAGTTTTTTAGCTAATCAACAATGTGAAGATGTATTTTCAGAGGTTCTATCAGTAAGTTTTAGTTTAGAGCAGTGGGAATTGTCCACTGAACCTATTTGTAGTGATGGAAATGCCAGACAGGGATGCTGTCTCAGAAAAGCCATAGCTGGGCAAAAACTTTGTCCATATGGCTGGAAGAGAGAACAGGGATGCTGTTTCTCTTGAGTTGGAGCAGGGCAGGAATGCTGTCCTATGAGCTCCACACTAGGGCAGGGATGCTGTCCTAAGTGTTGTGAGGTAGTGCAGGGTTTCTGCACTAAAGTTTCTCTGGGAGGGTTGGAGGGATGCTCCATGTTAACTAAAATGGTGCTCTTTTTCTCACCAATGTTATTTATCCCACAGAGAGGTACTTCTACCTCAGGGAGTCCAGCTTTGCCAGCTGATGATTCCCTTGGAACAGGTGCCACCCCAGGAGAGGTTTCTCCCACCACAGGAATGGTATCCTGAATGGTAGGGTGGTTAGGGGATACTGTGATACCCTTTTTACCTGTTGATGGAGAGGGATCCTGAGTTTTCAGGCCTTCTCTCCTTTGCTTTTTCATTTCAGTAGAAATGAGAGGGAACAATTCCTCAGGGATGCCCAGCATGGCTGCATGCGCATAAAACTCTACATCAGCCCAACCTGAGGCCTCTAGGTCATTACCTAAGAGACAGTCTACAGGTAAGCTAGGTGATACCACCACCTGCTTAGGGCCAGTAACTCCACCCCAACTAAACTGAATTATAGCTAAGGGAAGAAACTTAGTGGAGTTATGGACATCAATAATCTTATACTGTTGTCCAATGATGTGTTGATCAGGGTGCACTAGGTTTTCAGTCACCAAAGTGATACTGGCACCTGTGTCCCTGTAGGCCAAGGCCTTAACACCATTTATTGAAACTGTCTGCCTGTACTTATCCATTGTAAGGGGACAAGCAGCCAGTGTGGCAAGGCCAATGCCACTAGGTGTGACAGAAACTGTCTTGGGACTGACTACCCCAGTTTCTACTATGGACCCAAAAGTGAACCCAACTACACCCTTAACTTGACTGTTTCCAGCAGTCCCACCACTAGTACCACTACTGCTAGGGGCACTAGAGCTTGATGTATTAGTGGTGGTAGGCTCAGGGGGTTTACCTGGACAGGACTTACCCCCTGGCCTATGGCCTCTATTTTTACACACAAAGCACCAAGGCTTTTTAAATTGTGTAGGTTGAGAAGAAGAGGAAGAATTTGTGTTATCCCCACCCCCTGAAGAGTGTTTAAGATTTGAAGTGGGATCTTTGGTTTTACCCTTATCCCCATGCTTATCTTGAGATTTTTCACCATCTTTCTTCTTATTGTTCTCTTTGTCACCCCCTGTATGAACTTTTCTGTTCACCCTTGTTCTGACCCATTTGTCTGCCTTCTTTCCCAATTCTTGGGGAGAGGTCAGATCAGAGTCCACCAAGTACTGGTGCAACAAATCAGACACACAATTATTAAGAATATGCTCTCTCAGGATCAAGTTATACAGGCTGTCATAATCAGTAACTTTACTGCCATGTAACCACCCCTCCAAGGCCTTCACTGAATGGTCAATGAAATCAACCCAGTCTTGTGAAGACTCCTTTTTGGTCTCTCTGAACTTTATCCTGTATTGTTCAGTGGTTAAGCCATAACCATCCAGGAGTGCATTCTTAAGAACTGTAAAATTATTGGCATCACTTTCTTTCACAGTAAGGAGCCTATCCCTACCTTTTCCGCTAAATGATAGCCATAGGATAGCAGCCCACTGCCTTTGAGGGACATCCTGTACAACACAGGCCCTCTCAAGTGCAGCAAACCACTTGTTAATGTCATCCCCCTCCTTATAAGGGGGAACTATCTTGTGCAGATTCCTGGAATCATGCTCTTTTACAGGATGACTATGGGGAATACTGCTGCTGCCACCATGGGTTTCTAAACCCAACTTCTGTCTTTCCTTCTCTAATTCTAAAGACTGTCTATCCAAATCCAGCTGTTGCTTTTTAAGCTTCAGTCTGGTTTGTTCCACCCTCAACTTATTGAGTTCCCTTTCTAACAATCTGTCATCAGGGTTGGTGGGAGGGCCATTTCTAGATACAGAGGTATGATGGGAATGAACAGAAGGAGACCTGTCCCTTACAGAGGGCACCCTAACAGCTTGGCTGACAGTGTAATGTGAGAGCACATCATCTGGATGATGTGACTCCACCTCAGTACCAACTATGCAAGACTGTCTTGTAATGGGAAGGCTAAGAAGTTTCTTTCCTGAACCTTTACCTGGGGGAGTCCCTGGATCAGATTGAGAACCATTAGCTACTTTTTCAACAGATGGGGCACTTTTAGCCTTATCCTGTTCTCTAAGCATATTAAGTAACAGTTCCAAGGAAGGATTCTTCCCTACACTCAAACCTCTCTCTATGCAGAGACTCCTTGCTCCTTTCCAGCTAAGGTGATCATATGCAATCTTAGACAGGTCAACATTTTGGCCTGTGCCAGACATTTTAGAGAGAGTTAAAGTGATAGAAAAAGAGAAAAAAGTTTGTGAGAGCTTTTAGAAAGACAGAGAAAAACTTTTAAAACTTTTTAGAACTTTTTAGAAAGTTTAGAAGTACTTTTTAGCACTTAGAATAGAGTGAAAAGAGGAAATGCAAAACTTTTTGGCTATGTGTATATACACTGACCTTGTTTTGTATATTTTTCTCTTATGAAAAGTACAATGACAAGAGTGGTAAGTAGTCTCAAAGAACTTATCCCACCACTGCACAACCAATGTAGGAGGCTGGACTGGCTTGTAGTGAGTACCAAGAGGTACTTGCACCTTGCACCAGGCCCAGTTATCCCTTATTAGTGTATAGGGTGTCTAGCAGCTTAGGCTGATAGATAATGGTAGCTTAGCAGAGCAGCTTAGGCTGAACTAGGAGACGTGTGAAGCTACTACAGTACCACAAGTGTCACTTGCACAATATCATAAGAAAACACAATACACAGTTATACTAAAAATAAAGGTACTTTATTTTTATGACAATATGCCAAAGTATCTTAGAGTGTACCCTCAGTGAGAGGATAGGAAATATACACAAGATATATATACACAATATCAAAAATATGCAGTATAGTCTTAGAAAACAGTGCAAACAATGTATAGTTACAATAGGATGCAATGGGGACACATAGGGATAGGGGCAACACAAACCATATACTCCAAAAGTGGAATGCGAACCACGAATGGACCCCAAACCTATGTGACCTTTTAGAGGGTCGCTGGGACTATTAGAAAATAGTGAGACTTAGAAAATTAGCCCTCCCCAAGACCCCGAAAAGTGAGTGCAAAGTGCACTAAAGTTCCCCAAAAGACAAAGAAGTCGTGATAGAGGAATAATGCAGGAAAGACACAAACCAACAATGCAACAACTGTGGATTTCCAATCTAGGGTACCTGTGGAACAAGGGGACCAAGTCCAAAAGTCACAAGCAAGTCGGAGATGGGCATATGCCCAGGAAATGCCAGCTGTGGGTGCAAAGAAGCTTCTACTGGACAGAAGAAGCTGAGGTTTCTGCAGGAACGAAAAGGGCTAGAGACTTCCCCTTTTGTGGACGGATCCCTCTCGCCGTGGAGAGTTGTGCAGAAGTGTTTTCCCGCCGAAAGAACGCCAACAAGCCTTGCTAGCTGCAAATCGTGTGGTTAGAGTTTTTGGACGCTGCTGTGGCCCTGGAGGGACCAGGAGGTCGCAAATTGGACCAGGAGAGAGAGGGGACGTCGAGCAAGACAAGGAGCCCTCTCAGCAGCAGGTAGCACCCGGAGAAGTGCCAGAAACAGGCACTACGAGGATGCTTGAAACGGTGCTCACCCGAAGTTACACAAAGGAGTCCCACGTCGCCGGAGACCAACTTAGAAAGTCGTGCAATGCAGGTTAGAGTGCCGTGGACCCAGGCTTGGCTGTGCACGAAGGATTTCCGCCGGAAGTGCACAGGGGCCGGAGTAGCTGCAAAAGTCGCGGTTCCCAGCAATGCAGCCCAGCGAGGTGAGGCAAGGACTTACCTCCACCAAACTTGGACTGAAGAGTCACTGGACTGTGGGAGTCACTTGGACAGAGTTGCTGGATTCGAGGGACCTCGCTCGTCGTGCTGAGAGGAGACCCAAGGGACCGGTGATGCAGCTTTTTGGTGCCTGCGGTTGCAGGGGGAAGATTCCGTCGACCCACGGGAGATTTCTTCGGAGCTTCTAGTGCAGAGAGGAGGCAGACTACCCGCACAGCATGCACCACCAGGAAAACAGTCGAGAAGGCGGCAGGATCAGCGTTACAGAGTTGCAGTAGTCGTCTTTGCTACTTTGTTGCAGTGTTGCATGCTTCCAGCGCGGTCAGCAGTCGATTCCTTGGCAGAAGGTGAAGAGAGAGATGCAGAGGAACTCGGATGAGCTCTTGCATTCGTTATCTAAAGTTTCCCCTGAAACAGAGACCCTAAATAGCCAGAAAAGAGGGTTTGGCTACTTAGGAGAGAGGATAGGCTAGCAACACCTGAAGGAGCCTATCACAAGGAGTCTCTGACATCACCTGGTGGCACTGGCCACTCAGAGCAGTCCAGTGTGCCAGCAGCACCTCTGTTTCCAAGATGGCAGAGGTCTGGAGCACACTGGAGGAGCTCTGGACACCTCCCAGGGGAGGTGCAGGTCAGGGGAGTGGTCACTCCCCTTTCCTTTGTCCAGTTTCGCGCCAGAGCAGGGCTAAGGGGTCCCCTGAACCGGTGTAGACTGGCTTATGCAGAATTGGGCACATCTGTGCCCAAGAAAGCATTTCCAGAGGCTGGGGGAGGCTACTCCTCCCCTGCCTTCACAACATTTTCCAAAGGGAGAGGGTGTAACACCCTCTCTCAGAGGAAGTCCTTTGTTCTGCCATCCTGGGACAAGCCTGGCTTGACCCCAGGAGGGCAGAAACCTGTCTGAGGGGTTGGCAGCAGCAGCAGCTGCAGTGAAACCCCAGGAAAGGCAGTTTGGCAGTACCAGGGTCTGTGCTACAGACCACTGGGATCATTGAATTGTGCCAACAATGCCAGGATGGCATAGAGGGGGCAATTCCATGATCTTAGACATGTTACATGGCCATATTCGGAGTTACCATTGTGAAGCTACATATAGGTATTGACCTATATGTAGTGCACACGTGTAATGGTGTCCCCGCACTCACAAAGTTCAGGGAATTGGCCCTGAACAATGTGGGGGCACCTTGGCTAGTGCCAGGGTGCCCTCACACTAAGTAACTTTGCACCTAACCTTTACCAGGTAAAGGTTAGACATATAGGTGACTTATAAGTTACTTAAGTGCAGTGTAAAATGGCTGTGAAATAATGTGGACGTTATTTCACTCAGGCTGCAGTGGCAGGCCTGTGTAAGAATTGTCAGAGCTCCCTATGGGTGGCAAAAGAAATGCTGCAGCCCATAGGGATCTCCTGGAACCCCAATACCCTGGGTACCTCAGTACCATATACTAGGGGATTATAAGGGTGTTCCAGTAAGCCAATGTAAATTGGTAAAATTGGTCACTAGCCTGTTAGTGACAATTTGAATGAAATGAGAGAGCATAACCACTGAGGTTCTGGTTAACAGAGCCTCAGTGAGACAGTTAGGCACTACACAGGGAACACATACATATAGGCCACAAACTTATGAGCACTGGGGTCCTGACTAGCAGGGTCCCAGTGACACATAACAAACATACTGAAAACATAGGGTTTTCACTATGAGCACTGGGCCCTGGCTTGCAGGATCCCAGTGAGACAATGAAAACACCCTGACATACACTCACAAACAGGCCAAAAGTGGGGGTAACAAGGCTAGAAAGAGGCTACTTTCTCACACTTCACCCTTCTTTTCAACAATTATGTGGGGCCCACTCCATTTGTCTTGGAGTGCTCTTGGGGCCACAGGCTCCAAGACCCACACTTTCTGCCCTGGTTGGTACTGAACCAAAACAGCCTTCTGGTCATGCCATTGCTTTTGGAGCTCTTGGCTGGCCTGAAGGTTTTTACTGGCCTTTTTCATGTACTCAGCCATTCTAGATCTTAGGCCAAGTACATAGTCCTACAGGGTAGAGTTAAGCATGTGTTGTACACACACAGGCAATAAATGAGGAACACCCACTCAAAGACTTACTCCAGGCCAATAGGTTTTTATATTGAAACATATCTTTTCTTAGTTTATTTTAAGAACGACAGGTTCAAGATTTACAGTTAATACTTTAAATGTAAGGAACTTCACTTAGATACTTTAGGAACTTTGAATGAAAACAATTTCATGTACAGTCTTTGTAAAAATGGCAATAAGCTATTTTCAAAGTGGACACAGTGCATAAATCAAGAGTTCCTGGGGAGGTAAGTAAATGTTAGATTAGGAGGTAAGTAAAACACTTACAAGTCTCAGTTCTGGGGCATAGGCAGACCACCGTTGGGGGTTCAAGGCAACCCCAAAGTTACCACACCAGCAGCTCAGGGCCAGTCAGGTGCAGAGGTCAAAGAGGTGCCCAAAACACATAGGCGCCTATGGAGAACAGGGGTGCTCCAGCTCCAGACTGCCAGCAGGTACCTGCGTCCTCGGGGGCAGACCAGGGGGGTTTTGTAGAGCACTGGGGGGGGACACAAGTAGGCACACAAAATACACCCTCAGTGGCACAGGGGCGGCCGGGTGCAGTGTGCAAAGCAGGCGTCGGGTTTCATATAGGACCAATGGAGGGACCCGGGGGTCACTCTAGCAGTGCAGGCAAGCACAGGGGGGCTTCTCGGGACAGCCACCACCTGGGTTAGGCAGAGGGTCGCCTGGGGGTCACTCCTGCGTTGAAGTTCGGTTCCTTCAGGTCCTGGGGGCTGCAGGTGCAGTGTTAGTTCCATGCATCAGGTCCCTTTTTACAGGCAGTCGCGGTCAGGGGGAGCATCTTGATTCTCTATGCAGGTGTCGCTGTGGGGACTCAGGGGGGTCGTCTCTGGTTACTCATGGGGTCGCAGTCGCCGGGGAGTCCTCTCTGAGGTGTTTGTTCTCTGGATCTCGAGCGGGGGGCGTCGGGTGCAGAGAGAGAAGTCTCACGTTTCCGGCGGGAAACGTGCAGTCTTTAGAAGTTGCTTCTTTGTTGCAAAGAAGTAGCTGGTTTTGAACAGGGCTGCTGTTCACGGGAGTTTCTTGGTCCTGTGGTCTAGGGCAGTCCTCTGAGGCTTCAGAGGTCGCTGGTCCCTGTCGGATACGTCGCTGGAGCAGGTTTTCGAAGTTGGAGACAGGCCGGTAGGGCTGGGGCCAAATCAGTTGTCATCTTCCTCCTTCTCTGCCGGCTTGTAGGTCAGCAGTCCTTCTTCTTTCTTCAGGTTGCAGGAATCTGATTTCCTGGGTTCTGGGGAGCCCCTAAATACTGAATTTAGGGGTGTGTTTAGGTCTGGGAGGGCAGTAGCCAATGGCTTCTGTCCTTGAGGGTGGTTACACCCTCTTTGTGCCTCCTCCCTGTGGGGAGGGGGGCACATCCCTAATCCTATTGGGGGAATCCTCCAAAACGAAGATGGAGGATTTCTAAAGGCAGGGGTCTCCTCAGCTCAGGACACCTTAGGGGCTGTCCTGACTGGTGGGTGACTCCTCCTTGTTTTTCTCATTATTTCCCCTGGACTTGCCGCCAAAAGTGGGGGCTGTGTCCAGGGGGCGGGCATCTCCACTAGCTGTAGTGCCCTGGGGCATTGTAACACGAAGCCTGAGCCTTTGAGGCTCACTGCTAGGTGTTACAGTTCCTGCAGGGGGGAGGTGTTAAGCACCTCCACCCAGTGCAGGCTTTGTTTCTGACCACAGAGTGCACAAAGGCTCTCACCCCAGAGGGTCAGAAACTCGTTTCTCAGCAGCAGGCTGGCACAGACCAGTCAGACCTGCACTGAATGATTGGGTAAAATACAGGGGGCATCTCTAAGATGCCCTTTGTGTGCCTTTTTTTAATAAATCCAACACTGGCATCAGTGTGGGTTTATTATTCTGAGAAGTTTGATACCAAACTTCCCAGTATTCAGTGAGGCCATTATGGAGCTGTGGAGTTCGTTTTTGACAAACTCCCAGACCATATACTTAATATGGCCACACTGTACTTACAATGTCTAAGAATATACTTAGACACTGTAGGGGCATATTGCTCATGCAGCTATGCCCTCACCTGTGGTATAGTGCACCCTGGCTTAGGGCTGTAAGGCCTGCTAGAGGGGTGACTTACCTATGCCACAGGCTGTATTTTGTGGGCATGGCATCCTGAGCGGGGTGCCATGTTGACTTTGCCTTTTTCTCCTCACCCACACACACAATCTACAATGGCAGTGTGCATGTGTTAGGTGAGGGGTCCCTTAGGGTGGCACAACATATGCTGCAGCCCTTAGGGACCTTCCCTTGTCACAGGGCCCTTGGTACCACTGGTACCTTTTACAAGGGACTTATCTGTGTGCCAGGGGTGTGCCAATTGTGGAAACAATGGTACATTTTAGGTGATAGAACACTGGTGCTGGGGCCTGGTTAGCAGGGTCCCAGCACACTTCTCAGTCAAGTCAGCATCAGTATCAGGCAAAAAGTGGGGGGTAACTGCAACAAGGAGCCATTTTCCTACAACACCGGTTCAGGGACAACACTGTTTCAGGTCCTGAGCTCGCCCCCCACGACCGCAGCACCAACCTGCTGCCTTCTTCCTCTGTCCCACGAGCACGCTGCCGTTTGCGTGTTCGAGGCCCTCCTCCACCCGCAGGCATCCTCCTGCGCCTCATCCCTGGTGGCTAGTGGGCTCACTTGACCCGTGTGCCGCTTCCGCCGTCCTGTAAGTGTTTTTTGGCTTTTTCGTTTTTTCAGCGCCTCGCCGCCGGCGCTTCTGCCCCCTTTGTGCCCCCCTGATTGCTGTCTCCCCGATCGTGTATTGTGCCATTATTGTATTTCTGATTGTATTTCTGATTGTATTTTCTCACTGTAACTGCTTGTAGTTATGCTCGTTTTCAGTGTTTTTTGGCCCTTGTGCGCTCCCCGTTCCCTGCCGCTGCCTCCCTGCGGCCCCGCCCCCCTCGCGCCCCCATTTGCCGCTCCCTCCCGCCTCCCGCCTCCCAGCTGCTCCTCCCTCCCCCCTCCCTTCTTAATGGCTGGCGCTGCGCGTCGCGAGTGAGCGAACTCTGACCTGTTTCAGGTCCTGAGCTCGCCCCCCACGACCGCAGCACCAACCTGCTGCCTTCTGCCTCTGTCCCACGAGCACGCTGCCGTTTGCGTGTTCAAGGCCCTCCTCCACCCGCAGGCATCCTCCTGCGCCTCATCCCTGGTGGCTAGTGGGCTCACTTGACCCGTGTGCCGCTTCCGCCGTCCTGTAAGTGTTTTTTGGCTTTTTCGTTTTTTCAGCGCCTCGCCGCCGGCGCTTCTGCCCCCTTTGTGCCCCCCTGATTGCTGTCTCCCCGATCGTGTATTGTGCCATTATTGTATTTCTGATTGTATTTCTGATTGTATTTTCTCACTGTAACTGCTTGTAGTTTTGATCGTTTTCAGTGTTTTTTGGCCCTTGTGCGCTCCCCGTTCCCTGCCGCTGCCTCCCTGCGGCCCCGCCCCCCTCGCGCCCCCATTTGCCGCTCCCTCCCGCCTCCCGCCTCCCAGCTGCTCCTCCCTCCCCCCTCCCTTCTTAATGGCTGGCGCTGCGCGTCGCGAGTGAGCGAACTCTGACCTGTTTCAGGTCCTGAGCTCGCCCCCCACGACCGCAGCACCAACCTGCTGCCTTCTGCCTCTGTCCCACGAGCACGCTGCCGTTTGCGTGTTCGAGGCCCTCCTCCACCCGCAGGCATCCTCCTGCGCCTCATCCCTGGTGGCTAGTGGGCTCACTTGACCCGTGTGCCGCTTCCGCCGTCCTGTAAGTGTTTTTTGGCTTTTTAGTTTTTTCAGCGCCTCGCCGCCGGCGCTTCTGCCCCCTTTGTGCCCCCCTGATTGCTGTCTCCCCGATCGTGTATTGTGCCATTATTGTATTTCTGATTGTATTTCTGATTGTATTTTCTCACTGTAACTGCTTGTAGTTTTGCTCGTTTTCAGTGTTTTTTGCCCCTTGTGCGCTCCCCGTTCCCTGCCGCTGCCTCCCTGCGGCCCCGCCCCCTCGCGCCCCCATTTGCCGCTCCCTCCCGCCTCCCGCCTCCCAGCTGCTCCTCCCTCCCCCCTCCCTTCTTAATGGCTGGCGCTGCGCGTCCGCGCAGCGGGCACGCCGCTGGCGCGCCGGAGGCGCTCCAGAGGCAAGCCCGTCTGTGCCCGTCCGCGCCTGGACCGCGCCCAGCGCCACACCCCCTGGCCCTCGCGCCCCCCGCATCCGCTACTCGATCAACGAACTCCGCGCCTTCAACCCCGGCCCCTCCACTGAATGCTGCCGGGCATCCCCGAAGCACACTAAAGGACCTTTTTCCTGCCGTACCTGCAACTTCTCCTGCATCAGAACGACCAATCCAACTACTGAAACATTCAACCCCAACCACCTGAACTGCATCCTCATCAACACCCGCTCCGCACGAAAACACGCCATCGAGCTCTGGGATTTGCTCGACACCACTGCTCCTGACGTGGCTTTCCTGACCGAAACCTGGTGGAACGACTCCTCGTCTCTGGACATCGCCATCGCCATACCGGACGGCTACAAAATCACCAGAAGAGATCGAACCAACGGAATCGGCGGCGGAATAGCCATCGCTCACAAAGCTACCCTCAAAATCCACACCCACTCGGACGACACCCTCAGGACAGCCGAACACCTCCACTTCCAGATCCACACGGACCCCAACACGACCCTCAGAGGAACCCTCATTTACCGCCCTCCAGGACCAAGAGTCCCCTTCAGCGACACCATCGCCGACCTTGCAAGCACCCACGCCCTCGCTTCCCCGGATTACATCCTCCTGGGAGATCTGAACTACCATCTGGAAAATGCCAACGATGTCAACACCGCGTCACTGACCTCCAACCTCCTCAACCTCGGTCTCCGCCAGCTAGTCAACACGCCTACCCACATCGCCGGACACACCCTTGACCCCCTCTTCACCTCAAGCAACCACATTTCCTTCAGCCACACCTCCGAACTCTGGACCGACCATCACTGCGTCCATTTCACCTATAAAAAAACCACAGAGCAACACCGCATCCAGCTACCTCCCCACCGCCGCTGGGGCAAAGTCACCCAAGACCAACTGACCAGCACCCTCATCAACAACCTTCCACCCGACGCAATCGACCCGAGCACAGCCGCCATCAACCTCCATCAATGGATCCTTGACTGCGCCAACACCCTTGCCCCTCTCAAGAAACCCACCGCCATCCAAGGAAAGAAAAAACCAGCCTGGTTCACAGACGATCTCACCACCTCCAAAAGCATCTGCCAGAAGCTCAAAAAGAAATGGATCCAAGAACGCACACCCGACAACCTTGCCGCCCTCAAAAACGCCAACCGCGAACACCACCAACGGATCCGCACCGCCAAGCGCGCCCACTTCACCGAACGCATCAACAACAACGCCCACGACTGCAAAGAACTCTTCGGCATCGTGAAGGAACTCTCCAATCCAAAAGCCAACTCCAACGACATCCCGCCCTCCCAGAAACTCTGCGACGACCTCTCCACCTTCTTCCACCAGAAAATCGCTACCATCCACGACAGCTTCAACACCGGTCCACCGCCAGACCCCACCCCCGACGTCTCCTCCCGCGACTGCCGCCTCACCGCCTGGACCCACGTGGACGAGGCAGAATCCATAACAACCATGAACACCATCCACTCAGGCTCCCCCACGGACCCCTGCCCCCATCATGTTTTCAACTCAGCCAACGCCACCATCGCCCCCGAACTCCGCAAGATCATCAACCTCTCCTTCACTTCTGCCACCTTCCCGGACAGCTGGAAACACGCAGAAATCCAACCCCTCCTCAAAAAACCCAAGGCTGACCCCAACGACCTCAAAAACTTCCGTCTGATCTCTCTCCTCCCTTTTCCAGCGAAAGTCATCGAGAAGATCGTCAACACTCAGCTCACCCACTTCCTCGAAGACAATTCCATCCTGGACCCCTCACAATCCGGATTCAGACGAAACCACAGCACTGAGACTGCCCTCCTCGCCGCCACAGATGACATCAGACATCAAATGGACAACGGCGAAACCTCAGCCCTCATCCTCCTCGACCTATCAGCCGCCTTTGACACCGTCTGCCACCGCACCCTACTGACCCGCCTCCAGGAAGCCGGCATCCAAGATAAAGCCCTCCACTGGATCTCATCCTTCCTCTCCGACAGAACGCAGAGAGTCCGTCTCTCCCCTTTCCGCTCCAAAGCCACCAACCTCATCTGCGGTGTCCCCCAAGGATCCTCCCTCAGCCCTACGTTGTTCAACATCTACATGGCCCCCCTCGCTCAACTGGCCCGCCAACATCATCTCAGCATCATCTCCTACGCCGACGACACCCAGCTCGTCCTCTCCCTGACCAAAGACCCACTCACCGCCAAAACAAACCTCCACGAGGGACTAAAATCCATCGCCGATTGGATGAACAACAGTCGCCTGAAACTCAACTCCGACAAGACGGAAGTCCTCATCCTCGGACGCACTCCCTCGGCCTGGAACGACTCATGGTGGCCCTCCGCCCTCGGACCCCCGCCCACCCCTGCCAGCCACGCAAGAAACCTCGGCTTCATCCTGGACTCCGCCCTCACCATGTCCAAACAGGTCAGCGCCGTCTCCTCCTCCTGTTTCAACACCCTTCGAATGCTCCGCAGAATCTTCAAGTGGATTCCAACAGAAACCAGAAAGACGGTGACCCAGGCCCTCGTCAGCAGCAGACTTGACTACGGCAACGCACTCTACACAGGCATCCCAACCAAAGACATCAAACGACTCCAACGTATCCAAAATGCCTCCGCCCGACTGATCCTCAACATACCCCGCCGAAGTCACATCTCCCCTCACCTAAAGGAACTCCACTGGCTCCCGGTAGACAAGAGGATCACCTTTAAACTCCTGACCCACGCTCACAAGGCACTTCACAACACCGGACCCTCCTACCTCAACACCAGACTTAACTTCTACACTCCAACACGTCAACTCCGATCCGCCAACCTCGCCCTCGCCATCGTACCCCGAATCCAGCGCAAGACATCCGGCGGCAGATCCTTCTCCTTCCTCGCCGCCAAGACCTGGAACTCTCTCCCCACATCTCTTCGCCAGACCCAGGACCTCCTCGCATTCAGAAGGCTTCTCAAGACCTGGCTCTTCGACCACTAAATCAGCAGCGCTCACCCCCCCCCCTCAGCGCCTCGAAACCCTGACGGGTACATAGCGCGCTTTATAAATACTATGATTGATTGATTGATTGATTGACCCCCATTCCCTACTCTGGTGCAAAACTGGACAAAAGAAAGGGGAGTGACCACTCCTCTGTCCATCACCACCCCAAGGGTGGTGCTCAGAGCTCCTCCAGAGGGTCCCTGGGTTTTTCCATCTTGAATTCAAGGTTGGGAGGGAACTCTGTGAGCATCTGAGTGGCCAGTTCCAGCAGGTGACATCAGAGTCTTCCCCCGATAGGTGGTTACCTGGCTAGGTGAGCAATCCCCCATTCAGGACTATTTAGGGTCTCTCTTTTGGGTGGTTCTTCAGATTCGGTTTGCAAGACTTCAGCAGGAATTCTCTGCATCCTTTACTTCATCTTCTTACTGAAGAAACTGCATCCGGACCCTCCAGGAACTCTACAAACTGCAACAAAGAAGCAAAGACGACTTCTGCAACATTGTAACTTCAGCTCCTGCCAGCAACTAGAACTGTTTCCAGGTCGTGCATCCTCAGATGAGTACCTGTCTTCAGCCTGCAATAGAAGGATGAAGGGATCTCCCTTGAAGTGAAGGAGTCACTTCCCTGCTTCAGCAGGCACCTCTCTGCAGCGACAACCAGTGGCTTGGGTCCCCTCTCTCGATGAAGTACGTGGATCCAGCATCAAGGGTGGTGGACTGAAGTGGTCGCGACGGTCCCAATGTCCTACTGTCCAACTTGGGTGGAGGTAAGACCTTGCCTCCCCATGCAAGACAGCACCCCGTGCACCGTGTGTTTTGCAGCTACAAAGGCTTGTTTTCGTCATTCCACGAAATCCTTTGTGCACCGTGCAGCTCCAGCCCCCAGCACTCTATCCTGCAATGCAAAGCTTCATGAGTGGTTCTCCGGCGGCTTGGGATCCCTTTGTGTAGAGCTGCATGGGCCTCCTTTTGCACCTCCTTTGCCCCCATGCTGTGTGACTCCTGTGCGTGCTGCCTGGTCTTCGGTGGGCTCTCTGGCCCTCTCTCAGTCCTCCACCTGGGTATAGTTGGCATGGTCCTTCCTGGGCCCGGGCAGCGCCATTTTCTGCTAACCGTGAGTTTTGCGTGTGCCAAGGCTTGTTGGCAGAATCCAGTGACGCAAACCACACTGCAATCTTCCATCCGGAGTGGGACATCATCTGCACCAACCAGGAACCCGAATCCATCTCCTTGGGTGCAATCCTGACTGTTCTTGTCACTGGTGGTTCCACTTTTGCACCTTCATCCGGGTTAGCAGGGGCTCCTGTTCTCCCTGGACTCTTATGTGCTTCTTGGACTTGGTCTCCTTCTTCCACAGGTCCTCAGGTCCAGGAATCCACCTTTGGCGTCTTGCAGTCCCTTCTGGTCTTTGCATAATCTTCTTTTTCGTATTCCTGTGTGTTTTAGGAAAGTACTGTAAAACACACCGTGTCCTGGCTCCGAGGTAGGTTCTATTACTTACCTTTGGTGTTTTCTAATACTCCCAGCGCCCCTCTATACACTACATTTGCCTAGGTAGGAAACCACCTTTCACATTCCACTTTTTTAGCATATGGTTTGTGTTCCCCCTAGCCCATTTCTAACAATTGTGATGTTCACTAATTGCACTGTTTCCTAACTGTTTTCTTGCACATTTCTGCATACTAGTGTATATTATTTGGGTATTACTTACCTCCTAAAGGAGTATAGTCTCTATGGTATTTTTGGAATTTGTGTCACCTAAATAAAGTACCTTTATTTTTGTAGCACTGAGTATTTTCTTTCATACGTGTGAGTACTGTGTGACTGTAGTGTTATTGCATGACCTTTGCATGTCTCCTACTTAGGCCTTGGCTGCTCATCCACACTACCCCGAGGGAGCCTGGCTTCTAGACACTGTCTACACTTCACTAATAAGGGATAACTGGACCTGGTATAAGGTGTAAGTACCTTAGATACCCACTACAAACCAGGCCAGCCTCATACAACACCCAAGACATATGTTCCTTTTTTGTGGCAATCAAGTCTGTTTTGCAAACATAAGTATTTGTGTGTGGAAATGTATTCCTGGATATCTTGAGACTATGGGACTGATTCACAGTTTGACAGATGGGATACCCGTCAGAAATGTGATAGGTTTCCCTTCTGTCATATTACAATTGCCAAAGGATATAATGCACATGTAAGATGGCGTACTCCAGCCGCCAATATCTAAATCAGGAACTGTGTCTTATGTACATGTGTTGAAAGTATGAAAATCGTAAAAATAATTGCTACTCTTCTTTCTTGGACTTTCATAAATGTCATAAGTGTGAATTTGGAATTCCTGTACCACACGTTCATTCAGCAGACATACTTTTTCCCTGTCGATTACACAACTTTCTTGCCAGAAGCTATTGTAAATTCAGTTGCACATATCCATTTGAGCAGGCCTTAGATCAGATGTCTTTTTCAATAAAAACTTTAAATTCTTTTATTTTAGATCTGGTCATATTTATTCTGTAAAACTGGGCTAAACCAGAACAACATCTCAGACACCTATCTAAAGCACAGCCTGGCAAAGACTTAGGCCCACATTATGAGTCTGGCGGTCTTGAGACCCCCAGACTCGCTGTGGTGGTCACACCCCAGCGGAGCCGGTGGTGAAGACCGCCGTATTATGAGTTGTGGGGTTTGGCTGAAGCCAAACCCCCACAACTCCGCCTGGCCTGTCAGTGCGGTTGCACCGCCGCAGCCGGTGGTGACCTCCTCCAATCTGGGGGGAAGCCTCAGGCTGCTGTCCAGATTACGAGGTTGCACCCCGCCATGAAAAGCCTGGCGGTCATGCACCCGGTGACAGGAATCTTCATTCCTGTCGCTGGCACCCACACACACACACATATGTCACTACACATGCACACAACCCCCCACCCGTCCATACACTCACAGGCACCGCCCCACCCCTTCACGCATGCATGCATTCACATACACACCCTTTTAGCATGCGCATACAGGCACTCAGACACCCCCACTCACTCACATCCATTAACATAGATACCCCCACTTACTCACATTCATCAACACAGACACCCCCATAGACACATGCGCACACACACACACACATACACTTGCTGACACGCACGGATTCAGCACCCCTCCGCAAACACACACACGCACCTGACTAGAACATGTCCACTCACCTGAATTCCAGGTTCCGCTGGAGCGAAGAGACTAAAACCCTCACCCCTAAACACTATTTTCTCATATCTGAACTGATCAGGGAACGAGTGAATTGTCTCTGGGGGAAAGGGATAGGGAACAGGGATTTGGAAAGGGAAGAGAAACAAAACACTGGTTCACAAAGGAACGCCACTGTTGTTCTAAGAAAGTTGCCTCAGGTTTGGTGCAGGAATTTCTAAGACCAAAAACAAACCAACAACAAAAGAACTACAAATATCACAGTCTTTCAGCAAAATAAAAATAATTACTATTATTCGATTGAGCAATCACCGAGTCTTTCAGCAAAATCACAACAATCATTAGCACTTGAATGCTCAACTATTAAACACACTTTTGTAACTCACAGCAAAATCGTTATAAAATCAAACTTATGAATTTGTCATTTGTTATTCGTTTTCCCACAATAGACTCGTTCCAAAAATAATCAGAATAAACATCAAATTTTGCATAGATATAGAGCTATGCTTTCAGGAGTTCCCAACACTTAACTTCAATGCTGCCTTTAAAAATACTTCTCAAGCTGTCTTTGGAAAATAGCCTTGTATCACGGGTTTCTCAGCATCGACGAATGTTTGTCATAGTGCACCAAAAGATCACTAACCTCAAGAAGGTTGAAAGCAGAGGAAGGAGAGGGGGATTACTCACAAACCGAGTTCTCCTGGATTGTTTTCGATTGTTTGCGGGAGATGGAATACTGGTCGTAAATTCTTCATCCGCTGTGAAAGTAATCTGCTCCAGAGAGGGAAGCTCCGATGAAGCCTCACACTGAAATTACAACTCTAGAAAAGAATCACGGAAACTCCATCTGAACCGGGAACACCTGCGAGCGAAGGAAGATTCAAAGCCAAGCACAGGAAACACTTTGGCAGTTCTATTTATAGACTGGTGGTGAGTCATCAATCACTTCTGATGATTCATACGAAGGAATTCTGGTGAAGAGTCATCAGACACATGCTGGTGATTAGTCATCAAACACTTCTGATGATTCATATGAAGGAATTCGATCTCTCCATAAACCACTTGGCACATAGTTCACAAATGGGACAACACTTGCTTTTATCAATATAAACAAACATGCAATGTAGTTTTCCTCACAAGTTACAGGGAAGTCTGTGCTGTAAACACATTCATGACATGTTTCATCGTTCTTCATACATGCTGATTTATTTTGTGAGGGTGCAGGAAGAAGCGTGCATGTGTGAGTGCGAGTCCTAACAGCACCCAAACACACCACAGACCCCCTCCCCCCACCCCTTTTGGACTCCAACTTACCTTTTCCGTCGAGCAGGATGTCTGGGAGGGGATGGGTCCTGGTGGTCTTCCCTCACTGCCACCACCACACCAGCAGGACACCGCCGAGACGTATTATAGCTTGTAATATGTTGGGTGGAGTCATGCTGGCGTGGCGGTGCCGACGAGGGAACAGCATCTGCACCGCCGACTGCCAGAACGAATGATGGCTGCTTTCCACCTCAAACATTGCGGTAAGCAGCCACCACTTGTAATATGGCGGTCTGATGGCGGGTTCGGCTTTCGTAATGTGGGCCGTAATGCCTCTGTGCTTATAGCATCAAGAAAAGATTTAAGCTTGGATAGCTGACATGAGCCTGGACGTATTCAGCTTATAGCCAATGAAAAATCACCCCGGTCACCATGTAAATAGATGCTTGAGTAAAACCATGCTCTAGAACTCCAGTGAATCAGCAAATTGTTCATCGCAATATACCAGCGCCTGGGGATCCTGACTTTCCTACACAGCACCCTACCCTGAGAGCTTGGTGGTATTGACGTCCACAAATGAGGTGATTCCTATTGCTTCCCCACCAAACCATATGATCATGAGTCCAAACGCAGTGAAACTTTTGGCAAGCGTATGCTCTCCTCTATGAGCCTTGTGGTCTGACAACACCAGCTGCCTCACATTCTGTTCTACACATGATCTTTGGGACATGATAACAATTTCTGACAGCAGTTCTGTAGAACCTTTGGGTGCCCTACCCAAACTATTCAGGATCCTCATGACTCCGCAAAGATTTTAATCCACTGAGTCTTGGACACCACTGACTGTTAAGGTCGGGCGATTGTCATTAGTGTCACACTTCAGCACCACACATGGATGAGGTCTATGGGCTTCTACAGAGATGTCCAGTAAAATCTTTAATTTTGTGTGTGAGTGATTGATCTTTAATGCCATTTGATGGCTCTTGCGTTTTTGACATGAAAGTGGACTCATTCCTGCAGTGGTTTCAAGAAAGCAAAGCCACTGCTCCCACCAGACAATTTCATCAGCAATTTCACCTTCTCCATGGCTATGGCAGGAGTTTTTTGTGTCGCCAATGCCAGACAACACCACAAGCCCAGTCCTACAGGGCTTTCAGACTTTTCATAGCTGATATCACAACTCCCACAGACAATGCCAAATCCTCGTCCTGCAGGCCCACAAGTGTGTGGTTCATAGTGTGCCAGGAGCATTCTCCCTTTTGGTCCCCCCAGTGCCTCTCGGTTGTTCACGAAAGTGATGGTGATGGTTGTAGCACATCTTCGTGGGCCCCAGTTCTCCCTTACGTTGACGATTAGCTGTTGAAGGCAGGTTCACCCCAATCGCTCATCAACCACGTCAAGACTATGATGAACCTTCTATCAACATTTTTGTTCACTAGCAACATTCTGAAGTCACATCTGACTCCTTCCCAAACGCCTCTGTTCATCAGAGCCAATTTGGATGCGGTTCAGTCATGTGCCTTTCCTCCAGAGTGGAGTACCCAGTACATTTGGGCTAGAATCCTGATGTTTCAGCCTCTGTTCAAGATCTCAGTGCTGATGACTCTGAGGCTGCTGGGATAGCTGGCCACCTGCACTAGGATATAAGGCCCCCAGTGGGCACAGCACCAGGAGATTCTATCAAATGTATCCGTATTTCAAAGGAGACTGCAAAAGACCTGCAGGTGTGACTGATGGACTGGGATTGGGTGAGTGGCACAACCCTCTCCTGACCTCACCCAGACTTCACAGTGGTGATGGATGCATCACTCCTGGGTTGGCAAAGCCAAACAGGAGAAGTGGAGGCCTGGCTCCACATCAGTCTGTTGAAGCTGCAGAGGAAGGCTGGTGCAGGTGCTCATGGACAACATCATCGCCATATGCAACAGCAGGGCTGTAATGGGTCTTGGGTTCTGTGCCAGGAGACTTTACGGCTCTGGAAGCATCTGGACCATTAAGGGATTTCGCTGGTGGTGAACCATCTGATGTGATCACTAAACACCAGGACAGACAACGCCAGCCGCTGACGCCTAGCAGACCCCGAACGGCAGTTGCACCTGGATTTGGTGCAGGAAGTCTTCCAAAAATGGAAAAAACCCTGGCTCAGTCATTTCACCAATGCTGAGAATGTGCAATGTCAACATGTCTGTGCTCTGGAGTTCCCAAGAAGGCACTCCCTCAAGAGATGCATTCCATCTAGAGTGGAACTCTGGAATCCTGTATGCCTTCCTGATGCTTCCTTTTCTATCTAGAGTTCTGAAGAAGACCAGGAATGACTGGGCCTTAGTCAGTTGTTTGGCACCAGAGTGGGTCAAGAGAGTATGTGCAAGAACCCCTTTGAGAGGGCCATGGAGCAAACGGGTTACTGGGCCCAACCATGGGGGTTGTGTCCTTTTAGTCCTGCTGTTTCAGGGTCCAAGCTACTATGGGTCTCGTAAATGGGAGAAGTACTAGCCCTTTTATCATTTGATGCACAGTGGTAGTGTAGGTCAAACCCTCTAAGAGTCTTGGAGGGGGAGGTAGGTGTGTGACATATATAGGCTCAAGACTCAAAATGCACATACTGTAACAACAATAAGCTGATTGTTAAGCCAAATACTTGTTTTTATGAAAATCAGAGAATATTAATATGATCGCATGAAGCATAGAATCAACACAATGCATAATCTCCACAATTTCTTAAGGTTGGTGCACTAGCGTCGTCATGGGTGGATTTCCCAAGTCCGAGTCCCTCTGTCCTTTCTATTGGGGTTAGTTATTCCCCTTCCATTAATAGATGTGGCACAAGCAACAAAGTCTAAGTAAGAGTCAATGTTTAGCAATGCTGAAGTCCCAGGCAGGCCCAATAGCCTGAAACAATCTTAGCTGACCCAATGACATTCAACAATCATGGGAGAACCAGGACACTCTATCCCCAGCTCCAGTCTCCCGACTCTGAGGGCCTCCTCTGTCTTCGGATGGCTCATGTAGTTGTCCTCGCTTGGGTCCTGTGGAAACTGATGAGTGTGCCTCTCAGCTTAATTGGCATTACAAACCAGGGAAACGGTCCTGACTTCACGGTGGCAACCCTCCTGGCAAAGAGGTTGACGACTTCAGCCGGCACGTGGGGGGGGGCGGCCTTTTCTTCACAGTGGCGGCCCCTACTGGCACATGAGGGTGCCAACTTTAGCCTACCTCACGACCCGCACCTCACAGTGGTCCCATTCCTGACTCTCAGAGGGTCTTCTACTTTGGCATGATTAGTCAGGCAGCCCACACTACTGCAGTGAGCGGCTCCTTCCAGACTGAGCATCCCACACTTTGGTCACTGTGATCCACTGTGAGAAAGTAGCCTCTTTCTAGCCTTGTTACCCCCACTTTTGGCCTGTTTGTGAGTGTATGTCAGGGTGTTTTCACTGTCTCACTGGGATCCTGCCAGCCAGGACCCAGTGCTCATAGTGAAAACCCTATGTTTTCAGTATGTTTGTTATGTGTCACTGGGACCCTGCTAGCCAGGACCCCAGTGCTCATAAGTTTGTGACCTATATGTATGTGTTCCCTCTGTGATGCCTAACTGTCTCACTGAGGCTCTGCTAACCAGAACCTCAGTGGTTATGCTCTCTCTGTACAAATTGTCACTAACAGGCTAGTGACCAATTTCACCAATTCACATTGGCATACTGGAACACCCTTATAATTCCCTAGTATATGGTACTGAGGTACCCAGGGTATCGGGGTTCCAGGAGATCCCTATGGGCTGCAGCATTTCTTTTGCCACCCATAGGGAGCTCTGACAATTCTTACACAGGCCTGCCACTGCAGCCTGAGTGAAATAACGTCCACATTATTTCACAGCCATTTACCACTGCACTTAAGTAACTTATAAGTCACGTATATGTCTAACCTTTACCTGGTAAAGGTTGAGTGCTAAGTTACTTAGTGTGTGGACACCCTGGCACTAGCCAAGATGCCCCCACATTGTTCAGGGCAAATTCCCTGACTTTGTGAGTGCGTGGACACCATTACACGCGTGCACTACACATAGGTCACTACCTATGTGTAGCTTCACAATGGTAACTCCGAATATGGCCATGTAACATGTCTATGATCATGGAATTGCCCCCTCTATGCCATCCTGGCATTGTTGGCACAATCCCATGATCCCACGGGTCTCTAGCATAGACCCGGGTACTAAAAAAAATGCCTTTTCAGGGGTTTCACTGCAGCTGCTGCTGCTGCCAACCCCTCAGACAGGTTTCTGCCCTCCTGGGGTCCAGCCAGGCTTGGCCCAGGATGGCAGAACAAAGGACTTCCTCAGAGAGAGGGTGTTACACCCTCTCCCTTTGGAAAAAGGTGTTAAGGCAGGGGAGGAGTAGCCCCCCCAGCCTCTGGAAATGCTTTCAGGGGCACAGATGGTGCCCATTTCTGCATAAGCCAGTCTACACCGGTTCAGGGACCCCTCAGCCCTGCTCTGGCGCGAAACTGGACAAAGGAAAGGGGAGTGACCACTCCCCTGACCTGCACCTCCCCTGGGAGGTGCCCAGAGCTCCTCCAGTGTGCTCCAGACCTCTGCCATCTTGGAAACAGAGGTGCTGTTGGCACACTGGACTGCTCTGAGTGGCCAGGGCCAGCAGGTGACGTCAGAGACTCCTTCTGATAGGCTCCTTCAGGTGTTGCTAGCCTATCCTCTCTCCTAGGTAGCCAAACCCTCTTTTCTGGCTATTTAGGGTCTCTGCTTTGGGGAATTCCTTAGATAACGAATGCAAGAGCTCATCAGAGTTCCTCTGCATTTCTCTCTTCACCTTCTGCCAAGGAATCGACTGCTGACCCCGCTGGAAGCCTGCAAAACTGCAACAAAGTAGCGAAGACGACTACTGCAACTCTGTAACGCTGATCCTGCCGCCTTCTCGACTGTTTTCCTGGTGGTGCATGCGGTGGGGGTAGTCTGCCTCCTCTCTGCACTAGAAGCTCCAAAGAAATCTCCTGTGGGCCGACGGAATCGTCCCCCTGCAACCGCAGGCACCAAAGAACTGCATCACCGGTCCCCTGGGTCTCCTCTCAGCACAACGAGCGAGGTCCCTTGAATCCAGCAACTCTGTCCAAGTGACTCCTACAGTCCAGTGACTCTTCAGTCCAAGTTTGGTGGAGGTAAGTCCTTGCCTCCCCACGCCAGACTGCATTGCTGGGAACCGCGTCTTTTGCAGCTACTCCGGCCTCTGTGCACTTCCAGCGGAAATCCTTTGTGCACAGCCAAGCCTGGGTCCACGGCACTCTAACCTGCATTGCACGACCTCCTGAGTTGTCCTCCGGCGGCGTGGGACTCCTTTGTGCAACTTGAGGTGAGCACTGTTTCACTCCTCTTCGTAGTGCCTGTTCCGGCCCTTCTGCGGGTGCTGCCTGCTTCTGAGAGGGCTCCTTGTCTTGCTGGGCGCCCCCTCTGTCCCCTGACCCAATTGGCAACATCCTGGTCCCTCCTGGGCCACAGCAGCATCCAAAAACCCTAACCGCACGACTTGCAGCTAGCAAGGCTTGTTTGCGGTCTTTCGGCGGGAAAACACTTCTGCACGACTCTTCACGACGTGGGACATCCATCCTTGTCGTTCCTGCAGAATCCTCAGCTTCTACTGCCTAGTAGCAGCTTCTTTGCACCCACAGCTGGCATTTCCTGGGCATTTGCCCACTCTCGACTTGATCGTGACTTTTGGACTTGGTCCCCTTGTTCCACAGGTACTCTAGTCTGGAAATCCATCGTTGTTGCATTGCTGGTGTTGGTCTTTCCTGCAGAATTCCCCTATTCCGACTTCTGTGCTCTTTGGGGAACTTCAGTGCACTTTGCACTCACTTTTCAGGGTCTTAGGGTGGGCTATTTTTCTAACCCTCACTGTTTTCTTACAGTCCCAGTGACTCTCTACAAGGTCACATAGGTTTGGGGTCCATTCGTGGTTCGCATTCCACTTTTGGAGTATATTGTTTGTGTTGCCCCTATCCCTATGTGTCCCCATTGCATCCTATTGTAACTATACATTGTTTGCACTGTTTTCTAATACTATACTGCATATTTTTGGTATTGTGTACATATATCTTGTGTATATTTGCTATCCTCATACTGAGGGTATTCACTGAGATACTTTGGCATATTGTCATAAAAATAAAGTACCTTTATTTTTAGTATATCTGTGTATTGTGTTTTCTTATGATATTGGGCATATGACACTAGTGGTACTGTAGGAGCTTCACTTGTCTCCTAGTTCAGCCTAAGCTGCTCTGCTAAGCTACCATTATCTATCAGCCTAAGCTGCTAGACACCCTATACACTAATAAGGGATACCGGGGCCTGGTGGAAGGTGTAAGTACCCCTTAGTACTCACTACAAGCCATTCCAGCCTCCTACATCCACTAACTATGATCCCCGCTGGGCCTCACTCCCTCCAAGCACTCTCCTCCTCACAGGGTCCACTGGTTTTAGCAGTCAGGCAGAAGATTGAAGTTCCCAGCTTATGGCAAATGGTCTTGACTTCGTGGGTGATGGTCTCTCACCCTTCAGGGAGAGTGGCAGTCCTTGTTCCCCAGCCCTGATTGCTGCAGCTCAAAGTCTTGACAACTGTGATTTTGGCCCACATTACAACCCTAGCGGTCGGTGTTAAAGCGGCGGTAAAAAAATGGAATCACGACCATGGCGGAAACCGCCAACATAGACAGCCACTTTAACACTCCGACCGCCACGAAACAAACAGCATGGCGGTCATCGCCAACAGACAGGAGGAAGACAATGTACCGCCCACACTATTATGAGAGGCCAATCAGCCACCTTTTCCGCGGCGGATTCAACGCAAACAAAAACACGGCAGAAACAGGACTTGGAAGGGAAAACACTCACCTCTACACAACTTACGAGAAACCAGGATGCCATGGAGCCAGAACTCCAAATACTCCCTGCGATAATATTTGTGCTCCTCTACCATGAGCATGAAAGAATGCGGCGGCGACCACGGTGAGTACTGCACCTACAACACAGGGGAGGGGTGAGGGAAAAGAGAGTGACACACACAAGCAACACGCAAAACCCCCACCCTCACCTACAACAACATACACACAAATACATGCTGCAACATTAGATTTACACCCCCTAACCCTCCCTGGAACAACGCAATGACAAAAGGAAATGATTGTAACGATTGTAATTAAAAAAAAACATTAGTCAAAACTTTAAATACAGTATAAACAATTATGTACACCAACTATTCAAGTCCGGGTAGTGCACCATTCATAGTCCGTGGACCACTGGGCCCAAAATGCATGGGCGAGGCCCACACTCGATACCAGACTTGAAATGGAGAGAACAATGCTGGGGCATCAGATCGAAATGAAACAGGCACCTCAGGGGGAAGGGAAGAGGGGCACCTCAGCCGGATGAGTGCACGACGTCAGCTCCACGAGGGTGCTGCATGCTCATTGATGTATCCTGGGGAGTGCAAAGCCACAGTCTCTCAAGTTTCTCCAGTGGGTGGTTTGCCCACTGCTTTATCCTGGGGAGGGCAAAGCCACAGTCTCTCAAGTCTTTTCAGTGGGTGGTTTGCCCACTGCGTTATCCTGGGGAGTGCAAAGCCACAGTCTCTCAAGTCTCTCCATTGGGTGGTTTGCCCACTGCTTTATCCTGGGGAAGGCAAAGCCACAGTCTCTCAAGTCTTTTCAGTGGGTGGTTTGCCCACTGCTTTATCCTGGGGAGTGCAAAGCCACAGTCTCTCAAGTCTCTCCAGTGGGTGGTTTGCCCACTGCTTTATCCTGGGGAGTACAAAGCCACAGTCTCTCAAGTCTCTCCAGTGGGTGGTTTGCCCACAGTTTTATCCTGGGGAGGGCAAAGCCACAGTCTCTCAAGTCTTTTCAGTGGGTGGTTTGCCCACTGCTTTATCCTGGGGAGTGCAAAGCCACAGCATCTCAAGTCTCTCCAGTGGGTGGTTTGCCCACTGCTTTATCCTGGGGAGTGCAAAGCCACAGTCTCTCAAGTGGATGCCTTTCTCCACTGGTTCTGGAGGGGGCTTTGTGCCCAGAGTGCTTCATCCTGCTAAGGACTGAGGTAGTGGATGTGACACTCCACTGACGGTGGTGCAACATGCAAGCTGCCCAGGCTCCTGGAATTGACCACCAGCCTTGTACGACTGACCACTGGGGATGGCAGCCATGTCTGCGGTGGTGCCACTGGCTCAGGATGTCGTGGGGCTGCTGGCGGTGCTGGCGGCGGGGTCAGTAGCGGCGGTGCTTGCGGTGGGCTCTGTGGCATCGGTGCTGGCAGCGGTCTTTGTGGCGGCACTGCTGGTGGCGGCCTCACTGACTACGGTGCTGATGGCGGCCTCACTGACTGTGGTGCTGGTGGCGGCCTCACTGACTGCGGTGCTGGTGTCAGAAGTTGTGGTGCTGGTGGTGGGCTCACTGACTGCAGTGCTGGTGAAGGGCACAGTGTCTGCAGTGCTGGTGAAAGGCTCAGTGTCTGGGGTGCTGGCGGCGGTGTCTGTGGCGACGGTGCAGGTGGCAGTGCTGGTGGCGGTCTTGTCCGCCGTGCAGGTTGGTGTCGACGTGGACCTGCCTTTGATTTTCAGGCCCTTCCCCACCTTGGATGGTGGTGCAGCTGTCTTGCCACTTTCAACTTTTGTCTTGCCTGAGCCCTTGGTGGCAGGTGTTTTCGCCTTCTCCCTCCAGGATGTGGGCAACTTTTTCAGTTTTGGAGGTGGCAGAATGTCCTTGCCCTCGCTCCTTGGGACACTGGCAGCCCTGTTGCTTGGCGCACTCCAAAATACCGCTATTGCTGGCACCACTGTGCCCGGTGATGTGGTGGCTGAGGTGCTGGGTTGGGACCCGGAAAGGCGGGCCCTAGGGGACGGACGGTGGGGGAGGTGTAGGGAACGAGGTCAACATTTGATAGGAAAAGCTTTTTAGACACACTGGGACTGGTAGATGGAGGGGGTTTGGGAGTGGAGGAAGAGGTTGTGGTTGTAGGAGGTGTTCGTTTGATGACTATGGGTGAAGGTGCATGGGCTCTAGGCTGTTGTGAGGTGGATGGCTGTTGGGTGGGTGTGTGACTGCGTTTGTGTACTTTGGGAGGAGGGCTCACAGACACTGGCAGAGGACACAAGGGATGTGTGAATGGTAGTGGGGGTGGTGAGTGCACGTGAGCGGTGTGTGGTGAGGGGCGTGCTGGTGATGGAGGTAGTAGCTGAGGATGTAGTGCATGCAGGTGTGAGTGGAGACATGATAGGGAGGGAGGAGGGAGACGTGGAGGAGGGGTACACAGTGGAGACAATGGATGTTGGTATGTTTGCATGGGTAGGATGCTTGTGTGAGTGCCTGTGGGATGTGTGGTGGTTATGTTTGCCTGAGCCACCCTTGTGTGTTGATGTGTGTGCATGCTGGTCTGATGGTGTGCTTGGGCTGAGGTACAGGGGATTGGGTCTGGGTGGAGGAGGTTGGAGGGGGAGGCTGGACACAGGGACAATGGCTGCCATCAGTGCAGAGGCCAGAGCCTGAAATGCTCGCTGTTGGGCTGCCTGGCCAGAATGAATGCCCTCCAGGTATGCATTTGTTTGTTGCAACTGCCTCTCTACACCCTGGATGTCATTCAGAATGGTAGACTGCCCAACAGTGAGGGATCTCAGGAGGTCAATACCCTCCTCACTGAGGGCAGCAGGGCTGACTGGGGCAGGGCCTGAGGTGCCTGGGGCGAAGGAGATGCCCACCCTCCTGGGTGAGCGGCCACGGGACACACGCTGAGGGGCTGCTGGGAGGGCGGTGCTGGTAGGGAGGGTGGCGGCTGTACCTGTAGATGCGGTGGGCACAGAGGGGCCCGCCATCACAAGGGAGCTCCCATCAGAGGAGGAGTTGGTGTCGCTGGTCTCTGCTACTGTCCCCGCCGTGGAGCTCCCCTTGCCCTCCGTCCCACTGGTGACTTCAGACTCCGTTGTCTCACCCTCCAGGGCCAAGTGGGATGCAGGTCCCTTCTGCTTCGGTGGCACTGCTCCCCTGCCTGATGATGCTAATGCACACAAGAACAGGGAGACCACAAAAAGTGGGGGGGGGGAGAAAGAAGAAAGACATGTTCAGTGCATGCAATACCGCTACCGTTGGTGGACACTACAGACACAGCAACCCTCTGCACTACGCCATGCACTTAGAGTTCCCTAATTAATCACAGGGACATGGGGTACGAGGCCTATGCCCGATTGCTGCACACATGGAAGTCACAGGAGCCTGACAAGGTGTAGATGGCTCTTACCACTGGTGGGGTTGGGGTGCCACATAGCCTGCCTCACAAAGGGTCTTTGCCTACAAAGCTCGCACTGGCCTAGGGTAACCCACTGCCCACCTCCCCCACCCAGACACCTCCTAATGAGTGCAGAGTCAGATGGATGTGACAGTACTCACCCCCTTGTGGCTGCTGTGATGCCCTCAAGCACCCACCCATCTCCGGATACGCCACCGCCAGAATCCGGAACATCAGGGGGGTCATGGTGCGACGGGCACCCCTCCCACGCTGGGAGGCCATCCCCAGCTGGGCCTCCGCCGTCTTCTTGCTCCAGCGGCGAATGTCCTCCCATCTTTTACAGCAGTGGGTGCTCCATCTGTGGTGGACCCCCCAGGGTCTGGATGTCCTTGGCGATGGCACGCCAAATATCCTTCTTCTGGTGGGCGCTGACCTAGGGGAATAGTACAGGGGAAAAGGAAAAACTTTAACCGTCCGGACCGTCACAGTCATTGGCCCACGTTCCCACCCTTGCCCTGACGCACATACACTCACCGTCCGCTCATGCAGGCCTCAGTCCACCCCCCTGTATCTTCCATCCACACCACTCCAAACAGGCATTGCCCATACAGCATGCTCACCTGTTTGTCTGGAGGACCGTAGAGTAGCGTGTACTGGGGGAGTACCCCATCCACTAACTTCTCCAACTCCTCCGAAGTGAAGGCAGTGGCCCTTTCCCCTGACACATGAGCCATTGTCGCTTCCAGACACAGGTCACAGCAGCACTTGCAGTGTAGGTCCTCTCCTGTCGAAGGTCAGGTATCAAGTGAGGGAACGGACAGAAAATGGCGGTGACGTCCGCGGTGGTGCATACCATCATCGACGGCGTACATTGTCATTGGCTCCTGGGACCCATAGGGCCCATTTGCGACCGCTGCCCAATGTTAACCAATGCAGGATTGTGCTGCTGTCTTCGACTGCCTACCGCGATGGTGTACAGCGCCAACGCAGTTACCTCATATCCCCTTTTCCCACATTACAGGTCAGGCAGCCACCATTTCAGGTGGCCACATGGCATTATTTTTAAATGTGTCACACATATCTAGGCCTTGCATACACACAGAGACAGGCACATAGCGGATTGACAAATGTGTGCAATAAATTCTTTTTTTACTACCTCAGTGTTGGCTGACTCTGTGCTCGCTGTTCTCGTCCATAGGGCACGTCCGCTGGGGCAGGTGAGGAGATGGCGGCATCCTCTGGTGTACAGACCTCTGGTGGACCTGTCGACAATGGAAGAGAGACATGTAATAGTCACTTACAGACTTGATCATGCCACAATCCAGGAACTGTGTGCCCAGTTGTAGCCAGACCTGATTTCAGCTATCCGTGTGTGTCTAACAGTTGTCCCTCGACATTTGCAGGTGACTCTGGGTACCCCAACCTGTCATGGCTACTGACCCCAGTGAGAAATCCCAGGACAAGGGCAGAGGAACGCTACAATGAGGCACATGGGCGAACTAGGAGGATTATAGAAAGAACCTTCGGCCTCCTGAAGGCCAGGTTCCAGTGCCTCCATATGACAGGTGGTTCTCTCTACTACTCATCAAAGAAGGTGTGCCAGATCATCGTGGCCTGCTGTATGCTGCACAACCTGGCTTTGCGATGACAGGTGCCTTTTCTGCAGAAGGATGGTCCAGAAGGAGGTCTTGTGGCAGCTGTGGAGCCTGTGAACAGTGAAGAAGAGGAGGCAGAAGAAGAGGATATCGACAACAGAAACAACGTGATCCAGCAATACTTCCAGTGAGACACAGGTAAGAAGACATCACTGCCTCCTACATCTTATACAATTGTTAGACCTATCATATGTCTATATGTCTGTCACTTTCACCCAGTGTATGGACCCTGACCTGTCACTTTGCCTTTCCATTTCACAGATGTGAGACCTCTGCTATATTACCTCATGGACTAGAGCTATGTGGCATAGTGATGTTGACAATAAAATGGACATTGCTATTTTCCTTAGTTATTGCAAATACACATTTGTGAAAGCACAGACTGACTCCAGATTGTTTTTTGATTCAAGGGTGTTTATTTAAGTGCAAATTAGTGGAGGGGGTTGTAAAATGGTCTGGGGTGATGGTGGAGGAATGTCCATGGCAGAGTCCAGTTATTTGTCTCACAGGTGCATTGTCCAAAGGGGCAAAGGAAGTGGAGCTAGGGCAGTTTAAGGATGGACAGGGTGACGAAGTGGGACAGAAGGATGACATTCAGGGTGGTCTCATTTCTTGGCGGGGTCATAGAATTGTTCTCTGTCTTTTCCCTGGATCTCAGGGACTGTTTGCGGGGTGGTTTTCCATCTGCAGGGGGTGGGGTGCTGGTGTTGTGGTCCTGTGGCGGTGCCTCCTGTCCACTAGCGCCGGCAGAGGTGGTGGGCAGTTCATCATCGAGGCTAGTGTCAGGGGCCCCTTGTTGTGCCACAGTGTCCCTCCTGGTGTTCACAAGGTCCTTCAGCACCCCTACAATGGTGACCAGGGTGGTGTTGATGGACTTGAGTTCCTCCCTGATCCCCAAATACTGTTCCTCCTGCAGCCGCTGGGTCTCCTGAAACCTGGCCGGTACTGTTGCCATCATCTCCTGGGAATGATGGTACGCTCCTATGATGTTGGAGAGGGCCTCGTGGAGAGTGGGTTCCCTGGGCCTGTTCTCTCCCTGTCGTACAGCAGTCCTCCCAGTTCCCCTGTTATCCTGTGCCTCTGTCTCCTGAACCGTGTGCCCACTGCCACTGCCCCCAGGTCCCTGATGTTCTTGGGTTTGTGGGTTTGCCTGAGTTCCCTGTAGTGGTGGACACACTGCTGATTGACGTGTCCTGGGGACAGAGGTATGGGCCTGCTGGGTGGGTGCTGTGCTGGTGTTTCCTGAGGGGGAGGCTCTGTGGTGGCATGTGCCAGTGTGTGGGGAACCGACTGTCCCGAGGTCCCAGATGGGCCGGGCTGGTCATCTAGATCCAGATGGACAGAGCTGCTGTCATCACTGTGAACCTCTTCTGTGGGGGGGTGAACATGTCTGGAAACTCCTGTCCGGTGACGTTGGTTAGGGGTCCTGCAGGGGTGTAAAGGCATGATTATTGCATCTGTGTGTGCCATCGTGTGCAGTGGGTGGGTGACCCTGTACCCCAGTGCTTACATTCTTGTGTAGGACCTTGTGTGATATTTGGTTTGGGGATCTGTGTGAGTATCTGTAGTGGACATGCTTTGGTGATGGGTGTCCATGCTTTGGTGTTGCATGCAGGGCTTGGTGTTGGGATGGGTGGTTTGTGATAGTGGGACATATGTGAAGTGTTGGAGTGATGGGGTGAGGGTGGGGGTATGTAATAACATGCAGGTAGGGTGGGGGATGTAATAGTTAAGATTTGACTTACCAGAGTCCATTCCTCCAGCTACTTCTGCGAGGCCCTCAGGATGCAGTATAGCCAAGACCTGCTCCTTCCATGTTGTTAGTTGTGGGGTAGGAGGTGGGGGTCCACCGCCAGTCCTCTGTACTGCAATCTGGTTTCTTGAGACCACGGAACGCACCTTCCCCTGTAGGTCGTTCCACCTATTTCTGATGTCATCCCGTGTTCTTGTATGCTGTCCCACTGCGTTGACCCTATCCACGATTCTGCGCCATAGCTCCGTCTTCCTAGCTATGGAGGTGTGCTACACCTGTGATCCGAATAGCTGTGGCTCTACCCGGATGATTTCCTCCACCATGACCCTGAGCTCCTCCTCAGAGAACCTGGGGTGTCTTTGCGGTTCCATGGGGTGGTGTGGGTGATGTGTGATGTGATGTGTGTTGTGATGTGTGAGGGGATGTGTTTGTGTGTGTTGTGTGAGGTGCGTGGATGTTGTATGAGTGATGGTGTTGTGTGCCTGTGGATGCTAGTTTGTTGATGGTAGTGTCTCTCTCTGTGCTTCGTTCTCAATTTTTTTCGTAGGGCTTTGTGAGTGATGTGGGTGTGTGTTTTTTATTGTATTGGGTGTGTGGGAGTGGTGTGTGTATGTGTATCAGGTGTGTGTGTTTCAAATTGTCCAATGTGGTTGTGTTTTGTAAATGTGTGTGTATTTTGAGCACGGCGGTGTGTACCGCCAATGGAATACCGCGGTTGAAAGACCGCCGCGTGGATTCGTGGGTCGTGATAGTGTGGGCGTATACCTGTTGGCGTGACGGTGGAGGTTTTGTTATCGCCAGTTTATCACTGACCTTTGGTGTGGCAGACTTGTGTGGGTGTCTAGATGTTGGTGGATTCCGAGCTGTGAGTCGTAATAGCTGTAGCGGAATTCCGCCACCACAGCGGTGTGTTGGCGGTCTTCTGCACAGCAGTAAGTGGGATTTACCACCAATGTTGTAATGAGGTCCTTATTGTCTGATCCTTTGAAATTTGGGTTGTGGAAGTCAGCTCTCTTGAAGTACTCTCTCATCTGCACTGCCGTTTGTCAAAGGAGCAGCTCGATTTCTGATTGAGTCACAACACAGGTGACGAGAGTAACCAGGAATCCCCATGGGCTGTCTGCCTCCACTGAAACATGCCTCACAAAGGTTCAAGGTCCTAAGCCTTCCAGTCTTATCAAGAATTCCAGATACCATCTTAAAAAGTCTGAAACTAGAGATCTGCACACTGATCATGCCAATCTGCTGATTGGCTCAAAGGCTGAGGCCGCCGACATCCTAGAAAGCAACTGACATCAGTGCGCATGGGTGGCTCATATGCAGCTCTGCTTCTTACTTCCAGAGCAGAATGACGTTGAGGTGGAGCTACACAATGCCACCTACTGGCATGCAGGAATACTGCTTTAAAGTTTCTGGATCCAGTGTGTCTCCTGCGGAAATTTCACAAGAAGAGGAAACTGTGGTTCAATAGAATAACCACTAGAAAGAGTATTACCGAAGGCAAGTAACGTGTTCTTCGTATACAACTTCCAGCCAGCGATATGAAATTCCTGTTGATATTTTATAGTGTGCACAGAGTGATATTTCTCGTCATAATAATATGCTTAAAGAAACTGTTCTCTCTGTTGTCTTTCATATTGAAGATTAATTTCTGAGTCTTATGTCATTCAAACAGGTGTAGGAAACATTAACAGAAAAATGAAGATGGAAGACTCTATAAAATTCTCCGAAAGAGCTCCACCATGCAAGTCTTTATCAGCGACAATGAACACAAGGGTCCTCCATAGTGCTAATGAAGATACCAACCTTAGAAGCCAGATATGGTCTGAATGTTATCAGGAGCTCAGAGGAACAAAACCTACTCCAAGCGAAAGCAGTTTCAGGAACCATGTTCACTTCAGTCTACACACTGGAGACCCCAGGGTAAGAAGATCAAATTCAGGAGACCCAAACATACAGATATCAGATCCAGGAGACCCCCACATGCGGAGTTTAGATCTAGGGGACTCCAACATAAGCAGATCATATCTGGGAGACCCCCTTCTAAGGAGATCTGAGCCAGGAGACCCCAACATATGGAGATCAGACACAGATAATGGATATGAAAGCAATGAAATATATTCACAAGTTTCAAACACCCAACAAACTCAGAGAGCAAATGCATGCATTGGAGGCAGTAAAGGCTACAGTGTGAAGGAAGCATTTCATAGTAATGGAAAAATAAATTCAAGGGCAAAGCATTTTACAGGAACAGATTGTGCAAAACTTGTCTTCTCCAAGAGCCATCTGAACACGCCCCACAAAATAGACTCAACAGAAAAACCACATGCATGCACTTTTTGTGACAAAAGGTTCAATCGCAAATATAACCTTGATGACCACATACGAATCCATACTGGAGAGAGACCATATAAGTGTACGAAATGTGACAAAACTTTCATCCAGAAAAGCCATCTTAATGAGCATCATAGAAAACATACTTAATGCAGTAAGAGCATCAGTGCCAGAAGACAGACTGACTGAACTGGAATCCACTAGGACAAATCTAATACAGAGAGCAGAACTTTTAGGGCAGTCTCATGCCGGTCCGGCATTGACTAGGAGTGATTATAGAAATTAGAATTGATAGTTTGAGGGATTAGTCAATTAAGCAGAGTACTGAGTAGGTGTAAAATCATACACTGCATGAAGTAAAATGGTCCAGGCTCTTCCATTGACCACCGCAGACAGTTTGACAACATGGCTGTGTCTGGATTGTGCTTCTTGAAGATGGATCATACACAGAAAGTCCCACCCAGAGAGAGAGAACTTTTGCAGACTCTCCGAACATTAACCTACATATGCACTGAGGCCAAAATGTAGACAGAATTGGTGGAAACATCAAAGGTGTAATTGTGTCGAAAACATCACTACCAAGGCCCTTCATATTTTGTGGCACGTTCTTGGGTAGTATACATTTGCCCACAGTTAATTTGCTACACACACTTGGCAAACTTTTCAAACAATAATGTATTTATGGGATTAAAGGTTAAAAAGTCTTAAACAATGACTTAATGTATCTGTTCTATTCACTTTTCTTACTTAAAAAAAAGTCACAATAACTTCATTACTTCCACCTTCTGTTCCCTACCTTTAGATTATGTTAGGGAGTGAAACTACCTTACAGAACCTTGGGGCAGGTTTTGCTTTCTTAAAAATATTTCACAGTACCCTAAGGCTGTTTGTGGGTGTTTTCAGTAAAAGTTCCAGTTTTGTGTGATATTTTTTTTTCAATGACAAGGTATTAGTAAATAAAATCTGAAGGACATTAGCCAATTCTTGCTGCAAAATAAAAGTTCCAAGACGTAGCAGTAAATATATGTTTCAGGTTTATTGTTGAATCACAAAGTGTCAATGAGTCACACCCCATCTTGACTACAGAAACAATGAAATTTGAACAAATAGTGTACACATTATACCCAAAAGAGTTTGTGTTGTATTTTCACATAATTTCCTTTTCTTGTAGTGCTTAGGGTGGGTTGATCACTGCATCAATTACTGCAAAGGGTTTAGTTTACGAGACGTATGGCACAATAAGGGCCTCTTTGTACCACTTTGTAACCCCTTGCGCCACATTTTGCCTGCACCATGCATAATGTATGCAAGGGGGACATTCCCCCGTTAGGGGGGCCGAAAAAACAACGCAAAGAAATCTAAAAGATTTCTTTGTGCCAATTTTTGAGGCATTTTCAACATCTGCTCAGAGCATGATGCAGTGCTCAAAGGTAAGCAAATATATTTAATGCTCATTAAAATTCAAGCCAGCAAGATTGCTCAGTGAGTTAAATGATCACCACTGTGATTGCGATTTGGCAAGATTGAACCCCAGCAATGCAAACGTAGCCTTTCATACTTCAATTCTCAGGTATGGCAGAAGGATGGCATGAAGCATAATATAGATTTTATTATTCGAAGATGCTACGTTATCCTTTGGGCTCATTGCAGGATTATCAATGCTCTACAATCTGACTTTAGGTTTCAAAACTGAAGTAATAATCAAAAGATACTTCAATTTCCACTCCAAGCTTCGCTGTTAGTTGCAGCCACCATGCATCCCTGATGTCCCTGCCAAGGCCAGAACATTCCACGGAATAGCTGTAACTGGCCAAGATAGCCCCAGCAGTTCACAGATGCAGTGAAGGTACTGGCAGTTCATCTGTAAATGCAGAGATGGTCCTGGCAGTTCACCTGTAGATACAATGATGGTCCTGGCAGTTCACCTGTAGCTACAGTAATCACCCTTGCAGTTCACCTATAGATGCAGTGATCACCCCAGCAGTTTACCTGTAGCTGCAGTGATTGCCCTGGAAGTTCACCTGTAGATGTAGTGGTGATCCTGGCAGTTAACCCATAGATGCAGTGATGGTCCCGGTTGTTCACCTATAGATGCAGTGATGGTCCCTGCAGTTCACTTGTAGATGCAATGATGTTCCCGGCAGTTCGCCTGTAGATGCAGTGATGATCCCGGTAGTTCACCTGTAGATGCAGTGATCGCCCAGCAGTTCACCTGTAGATGAAGTAATCGGCCCCAGCAGTTCACCTGTAGATGCAGTGATTGTCCTGGTAGTTCACCTGTAAATGCAGTGATCACCCCAGCAGTTCACCTGTAAATGCCGTGATCACCCCAGCAGTTCACCTGTAGATGCAGTGAAGATCCCAGCAATTGACATATAGATGCAATGATGGTCCTGGCAGTTCACTTTTAGATGCAGTGATCATGCTGGCACTTCACCAGTAGATGCAATGATCATCTGGTCAGTTCACCCGTAAAAACAGTGATGATCCCAGCAGTTTACTTTTAGATGCAGTGATCGCTCTGGCAATTCATCTGTAAATGCAGTGATCGCACTGGCAGTTCAACTGTAGATGCATTGATCACCTTTGCAGTTTACCTATAGATGCAGTGATCAATCCAGCAGTTTACCTGTAAATGCAGTGATTGCCCTGGAAGTTCACCTGTAGATGCAGTGGTGATCCTGGCAGTTAACCTGTAAATGTAGTGATGGTCCCGGCTGTTCACCTATAGATGCAGTGATGGTCCCCGCAGTTCACTTGTAGATGCAGTCATGATCCTGGCAGTTCACCTGTGGAAGAAGTAATCACCCCAGCAGTTCACCTGTAGATGCAGTGATCACCTAGTAGTTCACCTGTGGATAAATTAATGGTCCCAGCAGTTCACTTGTAGGTGCAGTTATTGCCCCGGCAGTTCACCTGTAAATGCAGTGATCACACCTGCAGTTCACATTTGGAAGCAGTGATGATCCCAGAAGTTCACCTATAGATGCAGTGATAGTCCTGGCAGTTCACGTTTAGATGTAGTGATGATTCCAGCAGTTTACCTTTAGGGCTCTGGGTGAGGACTAAGGCAATTTCTAGGGTTAGGACCGTTTTTAGGGCTGAGACTATTTTTGAGGGCTAAGGGTTAGGGCTGGGGCAGTTGTAGGGCTGGAATGGTTTTTAGGGCTCAGGGTTAGGGCTAGGGCCGTTTTCAGGGCTAGGGCTGGGATGGTTTTTGGGGCTCATGGTTAGGGCTACGACCATTTTTAGGGCTGTTAGGGCTGGGGCTCTTCTTAGGGCTCATGGTTAGGGCTGGGATGGTTTTTGGGGCTCATGGTTAGGGCTACGACCATTTTTAGGGCTGTTAGGGCTGGGGCTCTTCTTAGGGTTCAGGGTTAGGGCTGGGTTGGTTTTTAGGGTTAGGGCTGGGGCCGTTTTCAGGGCTGAGGCTGTTTTTAGGGCTCAGGGTTAGGGATGGGACAGTTTTTAGGGCTGGGGATGTTCCTAGGGCTCAGGGTTAGGGCTGGGGCTCTTCTTAGGGCTCAGGGTTAGGGCTGGGTTGGTTTTTAGGGTTAGGGCTGGGGCCGTTTTCAGGGCTGGGGCTGTTTTTAGGGCTCAGGGTTAGGGATGGGACAGTTGTTAGGGCTGGGGATGTTCCTAGGGCTCAGGGTTAGGGCTGGGTTGGTTTTTAGGGTTAGGGCTGGGGCCGTTTTCAGGGCTGGGGCTGTTTTTAGGGCTCAGGGTTAGGGATGGGACAGTTTTTAGGGCTGGGGATGTTCCTAGGGCTCAGGGTTAGGGCTGGGGCTCTTCTTAGGGCTCAGGGTTAGGGCTGGGTTGGTTTTTAGGGTTAGGGCTTGGACCGTTTTCAGGGCTGGGGCTGTTTTTAGGGCTCAGGGTTAGGGATGGGACAGTTTTTAGGGCTGGGGATGTTCCTAGGGCTCAGGGTTAGGGCTGGGGCTCTTCTTAGGGCTCAGGGTTAGGGCTGGGTTGGTTTTTAGGGTTAGGGCTGGGGCCGTTTTCAGGGCTGGGGCTGTTTTTAGGGCTCAGGGTTAGGGATGGGACAGTTTTTAGGGCTGGGGATGTTCCTAGGGCTCAGGGTTAGGGCTGGGGCTCTTCTTAGGGCTCAGGGTTAGGGCTGGGTTGGTTTTTAGGGTTAGGGCTGGGGCCGTTTTCAGGGCTGGGGCTGTTTTTAGGGCTCAGGGTTAGGGATGGGACAGTTTTTAGGGCTGGGGATGTTCCTAGGGCTCAGGGTTAGGGCTGGGGCTCTTCTTAGGGCTCAGGGTTAGGGCTGGGTTGGTTTTTAGGGTTAGGGCTGGGGCCGTTTTCAGGGCTGGGGCTGTTTTTAGGGCTCAGGGTTAGGGATGGGACAGTTTTTAGGGCTGGGGATGTTCCTAGGGCTCAGGGTTAGGGCTGGGGCTCTTCTTAGGGCTCAGGGTTAGGGCTGGGTTGGTTTTTAGGGTTAGGGCTGGGGCCGTTTTCAGGGCTGGGGCTGTTTTTAGGGCTCAGGGTTAGGGATGGGACAGTTTTTAGGGCTGGGGATGTTCCTAGGGCTCAGGGTTAGGGCTGGGGCTCTTCTTAGGGCTCAGGGTTAGGGCTGGGTTGGTTTTTAGGGTTAGGGCTGGGGCCGTTTTCAGGGCTGGGGCTGTTTTTAGGGCTCAGGGTTAGGGATGGGACAGTTTTTAGGGCTGGGGATGTTCCTAGGGCTCAGGGTTAGGGCTGGGGCTCTTCTTAGGGCTCAGGGTTAGGGCTGGGTTGGTTTTTAGGGTTAGGGCTGGGGCCGTTTTCAGGGCTGGGGCTGTTTTTAGGGCTCAGGGTTAGGGATGGGACAGTTTTTAGGGCTGGGGATGTTCCTAGGGCTCAGGGTTAGGGCTGGGGCTCTTCTTAGGGCTCAGGGTTAGGGCTGGGTTGGTTTTTAGGGTTAGGGCTGGGGCCGTTTTCAGGGCTGGGGCTGTTTTTAGGGCTCAGGGTTAGGGATGGGACAGTTTTTAGGGCTGGGGATGTTCCTAGGGCTCAGGGTTAGGGCTGGGGCTCTTCTTAGGGCTCAGGGTTAGGGCTGGGTTGGTTTTTAGGGTTAGGGCTGGGGCTGTTTTTAGGGCTCAGGGTTAGGGATGGGACAGTTTTTAGGGCTGGGGATGTTCCTAGGGCTCAGGGTTAGGGCTGGGGCTCTTCTTAGGGCTCAGGGTTAGTGCTGGGTTGGTTTTTAGGGTTAGGGCTGGGGCCGTTTTCAGGGCTGGGCCTGTTTTTAGGGCTCAGGGTTAGGGATGGGACAGTTTTTAGGGCTGGGGATGTTCCTAGGGCTCAGGGTTAGGGCTGGGGCTCTTCTTAGGGCTCAGGGTTAGGGCTGGGTTGGTTTTTAGGGTTAGGGCTGGGGCCGTTTTCAGGGCTGGGGCTGTTTTTAGGGCTCAGGGTTAGGGATGGGACAGTTTTTAGGGCTGGGGATGTTCCTAGGGCTCAGGGTTAGGGCTGGGGCTCTTCTTAGGGCTCAGGGTTAGGGCTGGGTTGGTTTTTAGGGTTAGGGCTGGGGCCGTTTTCAGGGCTGGGGCTGTTTTTAGGGCTCAGGGTTAGGGATGGGACAGTTTTTAGGGCTGGGGATGTTCCTAGGGCTCAGGGTTAGGGCTGGGGCTCTTCTTAGGGCTCAGGGTTAGGGCTGGGTTGGTTTTTAGGGTTAGGGCTGGGGCCGTTTTCAGGGCTGGGGCTGTTTTTAGGGCTCAGGGTTAGGGATGGGACAGTTTTTAGGGCTGGGGATGTTCCTAGGGCTCAGGGTTAGGGCTGGGGCTCTTCTTAGGGCTCAGGGTTAGGGCTGGGTTGGTTTTTAGGGTTAGGGCTGGGGCCGTTTTCAGGGCTGGGGCTGTTTTTAGGGCTCAGGGTTAGGGATGGGACAGTTTTTAGGGCTGGGGATGTTCCTAGGGCTCAGGGTTAGGGCTGGGGCTCTTCTTAGGGCTCAGGGTTAGGGCTGGGTTGGTTTTTAGGGTTAGGGCTGGGGCCGTTTTCAGGGCTGGGGCTGTTTTTAGGGCTCAGGGTTAGGGATGGGACAGTTTTTAGGGCTGGGGATGTTCCTAGGGCTCAGGGTTAGGGCTGGGGCTCTTCTTAGGGCTCAGGGTTAGGGCTGGGTTGGTTTTTAGGGTTAGGGCTGGGGCCGTTTTCAGGGCTGGGGCTGTTTTTAGGGCTCAGGGTTAGGGATGGGACAGTTTTTAGGGCTGGGGATGTTCCTAGGGCTCAGGGTTAGGGCTGGGGCTCTTCTTAGGGCTCAGGGTTAGGGCTGGGTTGGTTTGTAGGGTTAGGGCTGGGGCCGTTTTCAGGGCTGGGGCTGTTTTTAGGGCTCAGGGTTAGGGATGGGACAGTTTTTAGGGCTGGGGATGTTCCTAGGGCTCAGGGTTAGGGCTGGGGCTCTTCTTAGGGCTCAGGGTTAGGGCTGGGTTGGTTTTTAGGGTTAGGGCTGGGGCCGTTTTCAGGGCTGGGGCTGTTTTTAGGGCTCAGGGTTAGGGATGGGACAGTTTTTAGGGCTGGGGATGTTCCTAGGGCTCAGGGTTAGGGCTGGGGCTCTTCTTAGGGCTCAGGGTTAGGGCTGGGTTGGTTTTTAGGGTTAGGGCTGGGGCCGTTTTCAGGGCTGGGGCTGTTTTTAGGGCTCAGGGTTAGGGATGGGACAGTTTTTAGGGCTGGGGATGTTCCTAGGGCTCAGGGTTAGGGCTGGGGCTCTTCTTAGGGCTCAGGGTTAGGGCTGGGTTGGTTTTTAGGGTTAGGGCTGGGGCCGTTTTCAGGGCTGGGGCTGTTTTTAGGGCTCAGGGTTAGGGATGGGACAGTTTTTAGGGCTGGAGAAGTTCCTAGGGCTCAGGGTTAGGGCTGGGGCTCTTCTTAGGGCTCAGGGTTAGGGCTGGGTTGGTTTTTAGGGTTAGGGCTGGGGCCGTTTTCAGGGCTGGGGCTGTTTTTAGGGCTCAGGGTTAGGGATGGGACAGTTTTTAGGGCTGGGGATGTTCCTAGGGCTCAGGGTTAGGGCTGGGGCTCTTCTTAGGGCTCAGGGTTAGGGCTGGGTTGGTTTTTAGGGTTAGGGCTGGGGCCGTTTTCAGGGCTGGGGCTGTTTTTAGGGCTCAGGGTTAGGGATGGGACAGTTTTTAGGGCTGGGGATGTTCCTAGGGCTCAGGGTTAGGGCTGGGGCTCTTCTTAGGGCTCAGGGTTAGGGCTGGGTTGGTTTTTAGGGTTAGGGCTGGGGCCGTTTTCAGGGCTGGGGCTGTTTTTAGGGCTCAGGGTTAGGGATGGGACAGTTTTTAGGGCTGGGGATGTTCCTAGGGCTCAGGGTTAGGGCTGGGGCTCTTCTTAGGGCTCAGGGTTAGGGCTGGGTTGGTTTTTAGGGTTAGGGCTGGGGCCGTTTTCAGGGCTGGGGCTGTTTTTAGGGCTCAGGGTTAGGGATGGGACAGTTTTTAGGGCTGGGGATGTTCCTAGGGCTCAGGGTTAGGGCTGGGGCTCTTCTTAGGGCTCAGGGTTAGGGCTGGGTTGGTTTTTAGGGTTAGGGCTGGGGCCGTTTTCAGGGCTGGGGCTGTTTTTAGGGCTCAGGGTTAGGGATGGGACAGTTTTTAGGGCTGGGGATGTTCCTAGGGCTCAGGGTTAGGGCTGGGGCTCTTCTTAGGGCTCAGGGTTAGGGCTGGGTTGGTTTTTAGGGTTAGGGCTGGGGCCGTTTTCAGGGCTGGGGCTGTTTTTAGGGCTCAGGGTTAGGGATGGGACAGTTTTTAGGGCTGGGGATGTTCCTAGGGCTCAGGGTTAGGGCTGGGGCTCTTCTTAGGGCTCAGGGTTAGGGCTGGGTTGGTTTTTAGGGTTAGGGCTGGGGCCGTTTTCAGGGCTGGGGCTGTTTTTAGGGCTCAGGGTTAGGGATGGGACAGTTTTTAGGGCTGGGGATGTTCCTAGGGCTCAGGGTTAGGGCTGGGGCTCTTCTTAGGGCTCAGGGTTAGGGCTGGGTTGGTTTTTAGGGTTAGGGCTGGGGCCGTTTTCAGGGCTGGGGCTGTTTTTAGGGCTCAGGGTTAGGGATGGGACAGTTTTTAGGGCTGGGGATGTTCCTAGGGCTCAGGGTTAGGGCTGGGGCTCTTCTTAGGGCTCAGGGTTAGGGCTGGGTTGGTTTTTAGGGTTAGGGCTGGGGCTGTTTTTAGGGCTCAGGGTTAGGGATGGGACAGTTTTTAGGGCTGGGGATGTTCCTAGGGCTCAGGGTTAGGGCTGGGGCTCTTCTTAGGGCTCAGGGTTAGGGCTGGGTTGGTTTTTAGGGTTAGGGCTGGGGCCGTTTTCAGGGCTGGGGCTGTTTTTAGGGCTCAGGGTTAGGGATGGGACAGTTTTTAGGGCTGGGGATGTTCCTAGGGCTCAGGGTTAGGGCTGGGGCTCTTCTTAGGGCTCAGGGTTAGGGCTGGGTTGGTTTTTAGGGTTAGGGCTGGGGCCGTTTTCAGGGCTGGGGCTGTTTTTAGGGCTCAGGGTTAGGGATGGGACAGTTTTTAGGGCTGGGATGTTCCTAGGGCTCAGGGTTAGGGCTGGGGCTCTTCTTAGGGCTCAGGGTTAGGGCTGGGTTGGTTTTTAGGGTTAGGGCTGGGGCCGTTTTCAGGGCTGGGGCTGTTTTTAGGGCTCAGGGTTAGGGATGGGACAGTTTTTAGGGCTGGGGATGTTCCTAGGGCTCAGGGTTAGGGCTGGGGCTCTTCTTAGGGCTCAGGGTTAGGGCTGGGTTGGTTTTTAGGGTTAGGGCTGGGGCCGTTTTCAGGGCTGGGGCTGTTTTTAGGGCTCAGGGTTAGGGATGGGACAGTTTTTAGGGCTGGGGATGTTCCTAGGGCTCAGGGTTAGGGCTGGGGCTCTTCTTAGGGCTCAGGGTTAGGGCTGGGTTGGTTTTTAGGGGTTAGGGCTGGGGCCGTTTTCAGGGCTGGGGCTGTTTTTAGGGCTCAGGGTTAGGGATGGGACAGTTTTTAGGGCTGGGGATGTTCCTAGGGCTCAGGGTTAGGGCTGGGGCTCTTCTTAGGGCTCAGGGTTAGGGCTGGGTTGGTTTTTAGGGTTAGGGCTGGGGCCGTTTTCAGGGCTGGGGCTGTTTTTAGGGGCTCAGGGTTAGGGATGGGACAGTTTTTTAGGGCTGGGGATGTTCCTAGGGCTCAGGGTTAGGGCTGGGGGCTCTTCTTAGGGCTCAGGGTTAGGGCTGGGTTGGTTTTTAGGGTTAGGGCTGGGGCCGTTTTCAGGGCTGGGGCTGTTTTTAGGGCTCAGGGTTAGGGATGGGACAGTTTTTAGGGCTGGGGATGTTCCTAGGGCTCAGGGTTAGGGCTGGGGGCTCTTCTTAGGGCTCAGGGTTAGGGCTGGGTTGGTTTTTTAGGGTTAGGGCTGGGGCCGTTTTCAGGGCTGGGGCTGTTTTTAGGGCTCAGGGTTAGGGATGGGACAGTTTTTTAGGGCTGGGGATGTTCCTAGGGCTCAGGGTTAGGGCTGGGGTTGGTTTTTTAGGGTTAGGGCTGGGGCCGTTTTCAGGGCTGGGGCTGTTTTTAGGGCTCAGGGTTAGGGGATGGGACAGTTTTTTAGGGGCTGGGGATGTTCCTAGGGCTCAGGGTTAGGGCTGGGGCTCTTCTTAGGGCTCAGGGTTAGGGCTGGGTTAGTTTTTAGGGTTAGGGCTGGGGCCGTTTTCAGGGCTGGGGCTGTTTTTAGGGCTCAGGGTTAGGGATGGGACAGTTTTTAGGGCTGGGGATGTTCCTAGGGCTCAGGGTTAGGGCTGGGGCTCTTCTTAGGGCTCAGGGTTAGGGCTGGGTTGGTTTTTAGGGTTAGGGCTGGGGCCGTTTTCAGGGCTGGGGGCTGTTTTTAGGGCTCAGGGTTAGGGATGGGACAGTTTTTTAGGGCTGGGGATGTTCCTAGGGCTCAGGGTTAGGGCTGGGGCTCTTCTTAGGGCTCAGGGTTAGGGCTGGGTTGGTTTTTTAGGGTTAGGGCTGGGGCCGTTTTCAGGGCTGGGGCTGTTTTTAGGGCTCAGGGTTAGGGATGGGACAGTTTTTAGGGCTGGGGATGTTCCTAGGGCTCAGGGTTAGGGCTGGGGCTCTTCTTAGGGCTCAGGGTTAGGGCTGGGTTGGTTTTTTAGGGTTAGGGCTGGGGCCGTTTTCAGGGCTGGGGCTGTTTTTAGGGCTCAGGGTTAGGGATGGGACAGTTTTTAGGGCTGGGGGATGTTCCTAGGGCTCAGGGTTAGGGCTGGGGCTCTTCTTAGGGCTCAGGGTTAGGGCTGGGTTGGTTTTTAGGGTTAGGGCTGGGGCCGTTTTCAGGGCTGGGGCTGTTTTTTAGGGCTCAGGGTTAGGGATGGGACAGTTTTTAGGGCTGGGGATGTTCTAGGGCTCAGGGTTAGGGCTGGGGCTCTTCTTAGGGCTCAGGGTTAGGGCTGGGTTTGGTTTTTAGGGTTAGGGCTGGGGCTGTTTTTAGGGCTCAGGGTTAGGGATGGGACAGTTTTTAGGGCTGGGGATGTTCCTAGGGCTCAGGGTTAGGGCTGGGTTGGTTTTTAGGGTTAGGGCTGGGGCCGTTTTCAGGGCTGGGGCTGTTTTTAGGGCTCAGGGTTAGGGATGGGACAGTTTTTAGGGCTGGGGATGTTCCTAGGGCTCAGGGTTAGGGCTGGGGCTCTTCTTAGGGCTCAGGGTTAGGGCTGGGTTGGTTTTTAGGGTTAGGGCTGGGGCCGTTTTCAGGGCTGGGGCTGTTTTTAGGGCTCAGGGTTAGGGATGGGGACAGTTTTTAGGGCTGGGGATGTTCCTAGGGCTCAGGGTTAGGGCTGGGGCTCTTCTTAGGGCTCAGGGTTAGGGCTGGGTTGGTTTTTAGGGTTAGGGCTGGGGGCCGTTTTCAGGGCTGGGGCTGTTTTTAGGGCTCAGGGGTTAGGGGATGGGACAGTTTTTAGGGCTGGGGATGTTCCTAGGGCTCAGGGTTAGGGCTGGGGCTCTTCTTAGGGCTCAGGGTTAGGGCTGGGTTGGTTTTTAGGGTTAGGGCTGGGGGCCGTTTTCAGGGCTGGGGCTGTTTTTAGGGCTCAGGGTTAGGGATGGGACAGTTTTTAGGGCTGGGGATGTTCCTAGGGCTCAGGGTTAGGGCTGGGGCTCTTCTTAGGGCTCAGGGTTAGGGCTGGGTTGGTTTTTAGGGTTAGGGCTGGGGCCGTTTTCAGGGCTGGGGCTGTTTTTAGGGCTCAGGGTTAGGGATGGGACAGTTTTTAGGGCTGGGGATGTTCCTAGGGCTCAGGGTTAGGGCTGGGGCTCTTCTTAGGGCTCAGGGTTAGGGCTGGGTTGGTTTTAGGGTTAGGGCTGGGGCCGTTTTCAGGGCTGGGGCTGTTTTTAGGGCTCAGGGTTAGGGATGGGACAGTTTTTAGGGCTGGGGATGTTCCTAGGGCTCAGGGTTAGGGCTGGGCTTGGGTGTGGTTTTTAGGGTTAGGGCTGGGGCCGTTTTCAGGGGCTGGGGCTGTTTTTAGGGCTCAGGGTTAGGGATGGGACAGTTTTTAGGGCTGGGGATGTTCCTAGGGCTCAGGGTTAGGGCTGGGGCTCTTCTTAGGGCTCAGGGTTAGGGCTGGGTTGGTTTTTAGGGTTAGGGGCTGGGGCCGTTTTCAGGGCTGGGGCTGTTTTTAGGGCTCAGGGTTAGGGATGGGACAGTTTTTAGGGCTGGGGATGTTCCTAGGGCTCAGGGTTAGGGCTGGGGCTCTTCTTAGGGCTCAGGGTTAGGGCTGGGTTGGTTTTTAGGGTTAGGGCTGGGGCCGTTTTCAGGGCTGGGGCTGTTTTTAGGGCTCAGGGTTAGGGATGGGACAGTTTTTTAGGGCTGGGGATGTTCCTAGGGCTCAGGGGTTAGGGCTGGGGCTCTTCTTAGGGCTCAGGGTTAGGGCTGGGTTGGTTTTTAGGGTTAGGGCTGGGGCCGTTTTCAGGGCTGGGGCTGTTTTTAGGGCTCAGGGTTAGGGATGGGACAGTTTTTAGGGCTGGGGATGTTCCTAGGGCTCAGGGTTAGGGCTGGGGGCTCTTCTTAGGGCTCAGGGTTAGGGCTGGGTTGGTTTTTAGGGTTAGGGCTGGGGCCGTTTTCAGGGCTGGGGCTGTTTTTAGGGCTCAGGGTTAGGGATGGGACAGTTTTTAGGGCTGGGGGATGTTCCTAGGGCTCAGGGTTAGGGCTGGGGCTCTTCTTAGGGCTCAGGGTTAGGGCTGGGTTGGTTTTTAGGGTTAGGGCTGGGGGCCGTTTTCAGGGCTGGGGCTGTTTTTAGGGCTCAGGGTTAGGGATGGGACAGTTTTTAGGGCTGGGGATGTTCCTAGGGCTCAGGGTTAGGGCTGGGGCTCTTCTTAGGGCTCAGGGTTAGGGCTGGGTTGGTTTTTAGGGTTAGGGCTGGGGGCCGTTTTTCAGGGCTGGGGCTGTTTTTAGGGCTCAGGGTTAGGGATGGGACAGTTTTTAGGGCTGGGTGATGTTCCTAGGGCTCAGGGTTAGGGCTGGGGCTCTTCTTAGGGCTCAGGGTTAGGGCTGGGGTTGGTCT